>NC_081175.1:26211506-26511506 GCF_012432095.1 Onychostoma macrolepis
AGTAATGAAATCTGAAATCCTAGCAAAAGATACACACACATACGAGCTGCAATCATAATGTTACCTGTTCTCCTTTGGACCCTTTAGGGCCTTGTATTCCACGTGGACCAGGATCACCCTAAAAATGCATTAAAAAAATAAACAAAAATGTGTTCTTGTGCATATTTGAGTGCAGGCATTTCTGTAATTATATGATCTGATATCATATCATACGCACAGGTAGTCCAGGAGCACCAGGTTTGCCTCGAAAACCATCAACACCCTGCTGACCCTGCACATACAAAACAGTGATAAAACCATTAAAAACATTTTCATCATATGAAATAAAATAAACATAAAAAAAAAAAAAAAAAATTATTTAAAAACATTCCAAAAACAGAAATTTACCATTTATTACATTTCTCATTTTAATTTAAGTTTATATATTAATATAATAAAAAGTTTAATAGTATAGCAATGATACTAAATTAACAAAATGATTCAAGAACTGCAAGAATAATTATGTAAAAAGCAAACTATATATGAAATATTACAAATTAGAATATTATAAATTAATTTGTGTGTATATATATATATATATATATATATATATATATATATCAGAAAACCCAACAAAATGACTAAAACGTCAACTAAAATTAAGTTGAAAATGGAAAATCTAAAAATAAAACTGTTTTATATATATATCAAAATATTAATAAAAACTATAATAGCATACAAACAAAATTATTCAAGAACTGCAAGAATAATTACGTCATTATGTAATTACTTTACATAATGTAAAGCAAATTATATATGAAATTTTACTTAAGAAAATTAACAAATTAATAATAATGTATTTATTCGTATTTATTTTATTTATTAAAAAATAAATTAATAATTAAAAAAATATATTTTTGTGAAGAAAATCTGAAGAGTGGTGCTTGATCATGCAAATCTCACCATTTCATCTGTATAAAAATCTGTATTCATCTGTCCTAAAGTATGAGCAATATTTATAATAATAGTGACGTTTTCATTGATAATGATATTGTATATAGTCTCTATCCAAAGTTCTATTATTTATCTATTAAAACACATACATTGATCTCCACTCAAACCATATTTTTGCTGGTGGATATTTTAGTCTAAAATGAACCTAAATCAAAACCGTGTTGAAATGGTTTTCATCTTCATGTGACCTATAACATATTTTTTATGTTTGGCCAATTACCATATAAAACTGCCTTTAAACGTCTCAGTTGGCAGTTGTTAAACTATTATAGGAAATTGTCACATGTTGGTGTGCGCCAACAGCGTGCAAACAAATTAGCTAATGCGCTTCATATGCAGTTAGACAATAGTAGGCTTTCTTATCTCACCCCGTATCCTGGATCTCCCGGTTCGCCCCTGTCTCCTCGCTTTCCAATTGGACCCTGAAAATACATAAACACATGCATGAAGCTGCGAATATCGCTAATGAAATTAGAGGAAATCACAGACAGATATAAACATGATAATAAGAGGGACTCACTCGGAGTCCTGGAGGACCAGAAGGACCCTCCACCTTCCCATCATCCCCCTGTTCACCCTAAAACATTACATAATGCAATATATCAGATGATTATAGAAAACTGATTCAAAGCAGTTCATATTAGTGTTCCTAATGATATATGTTAATATATAATATGATATTATTATGATGCTTCATTATCATATTAATTTTACATGGTATTTAAGGGCTCTTTGAGCTTATATCACTGTATTTTAAAGCTAAGCTTTGTGTATTCAGATCCACTTCTAGCATAGACATTATTGTGCAGGTCACATGAAAATTTATGAACAAAGTGAGTCATAAATACACTTTACCTTTTCACCCTTTGGTCCTGGGGGTCCTATTGAACCTTGCGGTCCCTTGTGACCCTGTAGAGAAAGAAAGAGCTTTTAAGCACTAGTGGACATGAGTTGATCAATTATTGCACAGATGTGGAAATGAATAATGGTTAATGTGCTAATATGATCATGTGATGGTGTTTGCACTTGTTTTTGCACTCACCTCATATCCTGATATGCCCGGATCACCCTGCATCCCCATACGCCCAGGAGTGCCCTGGGACAGAGCAAGAAAGTCAAAGTCAATTAATATTGACTTAATATTGCAATGTATAGCAAATTGCATGGAAACAACTGTGACATAAAGATGTGAAAGATGAGAGAGAAGGTGAGGCAGACAAGTTTCTTGTGCAGGTTAAAAGCAGAGTCAGTTCAATTAAACTGAATAAGAACTGATGTATCTGTTTACCACATGTCCGATGGTTCCTCGAGAGCCCTTTGGCCCGGTGGTTCCGATTGGTCCGATCTTTCCCATGGCTCCAGTCTCTCCCAGGTGGCCGATGTTACCTTTGGCACCCTGCAGGCAATGTGAAAGTAAAGTCAATACTGTGCTTTATAGATTAAAGATAATTAAATAACTTCAACCAAACAAAATGTTATCTTGAACTGGAATGTCTTACCTTAAACCCTGGCTTCCCTCTCTCACCATTTTTACCAGGTTTTCCTTCAGGACCCTAAAACACACATGCAAAACTGAGGGAAAGCAACAAAAACAACCCCCACCATCATTTCGCAAAAAAAAAAAAAAAAAAAAAAAATATTATTATTAAAATAACTAAAACTATTAAAAAGCTTATGTTACCTGAAATAAAGCTTAAGTAAAATATCATGAATATAATATAATATATAATTAAACTTAGAAAACTGGAAAATTAAAAATCTTGTCTTGGAAACTAACTAAAACAAAGTAAGTTGAGGTTACTTGAATTACTAAAACAAAATTATTACTAAATACAAAATTATATAAAAATTCATACAAAATTATATAAAAATTACTAAAACTTAAGATAACATCAAAATTAAAAAAATTAATATAAATAATAAATAAACAGGCTAAAATTGAAAAGTTATAATTATAAATTATAAAATTAAAATGTAAATAATATATAAAAGCAAATTCAAAATGCTATATTAAACAATGCTATTATAAATAATACTAAAATAACTGTTTTTTCTCCGCATATAATAACTTTTCAGAAGGGTCAAAGTTCTGTAGGTCATTTTTAGGCATAATTTATTTGTCTCATGTTTTGAATTTTTCTACAAAACACCATTGTTTTCTGTGATAGATGACATCTGTAATATGCAAAAAAAAAAAAAGTTTTAGTTTTTCTGGGCAATGCCTTTATTATAGGACAACCCCAATCTCCCCCTATTAGTACTGTTGTTTTATTTACGAGCTGAAAACCCTGCATGCAGTATGTGTTTTGAAGTATAAAGTAAAGTATGAGTGTGATATTGTTTGTTCATATCTGCATCACTCACTCTGACGCCAGTAAGCCCAGGGTCGCCCGGTGGCCCTTCTTTCCCCTTGATTCCCGGGTCACCTCTGACACCCTGCTCGCCCTCCTCGCCCATGTCGCCCTTTTCGCCCTGTTCAAAAAACACATTTTTGTTTTACATTTTTTGTGGTTTAAATCATGTATTTTTGAATACTTGTGAACATTTTTATTACCTTGGCACCATCAGGGCCAGCCGGACCAGCCTCTCCTTCTAAACCCGGTTCTCCCTGTAGCAAAAAAACTAAATGTTGTTTTTGTACATTCATATACATCAAATCCACGTTTCACAGATGTATTGAACACACACCCTTGTTCCGATTAGTCCTGCTGCCCCAGCGTTTCCCATAAGCCCGAGTGACCCCTGCAAAAACAATGAAAAGACAAAATAAGAGTCCAAACACACAGGCGGTTTTACTCTTTCTAGCAAGTTTACGTTTTTTTTATTTAATTACACAAGTCCAGTCAGCCAAACAGCAATTATGACCAATGACGTGTGACAGCACATCTGCATCTGCCAAGCTCAGGCTGACAGTATCTAACTTTAACAATACAAATATAGTCATATGGTTCCTCTTCAGACTGCGATTGCGACATAAGCGCTGTGCTACTCATTACAGAAGCTCACTGGGGCCTTGAACTGCCAACGAAAAGCAGATTTAGCAACAGTTATTTAGCACAGCATAATAGCACCTCAAGCAAGAAAATTATGGGAAATGGTTAACACTAATTTCAGGCTCTTTTCATGAATAGGGTACAAAATAGGGCCTAGAGCTCTTAAAAAGTAGCCTTTTTTCCTCAACAAATGGGCAGGAAAAGGAGGAAATTGTTGATTAGCAATCTCCAGAAGTCAAACTAAATGTTATATGGGCTGTTATTTTCAATTTATTTTATAGTGTCGTATGGAACTTTTTTTAACACTGCTGCTAAAAGTCAGGACGTTTGAATGCAGTTATTTTCTATTTAGTTCAATACACATAAAATAGACAATTAACAAAATATAAAAACAACTACAAGGTTGCCCAAATAAGCATGTATAAATAATATACACATTACTATTTGAAAATTTGGAATAATTAAATTTGTTTTTGAAAGAAGTCTCTTCTGCTCATCAAGGCTTTTGATCAAAACACAGTAAAAACAGTAATACTGTGAAATATTATAAAAATTTCAAATAAGCGTTTTCTATGTGAATATATTGTAAAATGTAATTTATTCCTGTGATTAAATAAATTACCCTTAAGAAATGATTCTAATATGCTAATTTGCTGCTCAAGAAACAGTTATTATTATTATCAATGTTGAAAACAGTTTTGACCGCTTCATATTTTTGTGAAAACCCTGATATGCTACCATTCAAAAGTTTGGGAAATTGATACTTTTACTCAGAAAGGATGCATTAAACTGATTTAAAGTGAGAGGAATGCCATTTATAATGTTACAATAGATTTCTATTTCATATAAAGGCTGTTCTTTTGGACATTGATTTATGCCTCTTACGCTTTTAAGGTAACATGACTCCAAAGTGCAAAGAGCCTACAATGTTTCCCACCTTTTCTCCAGGTTCTCCTGGAAGTCCGGGTTCGCCAACTTTTCCCGCAGGGCCCTGAGAGAAAGAGAGAGCAAACATTTTTCTATTTCCATGTCTGTTTTGCTGCCAAAACAGATGGATTAATGACCTAAAATTGTGTTCATTAATCAATTAAAGTATGACTGAGTGCGCAGGGCAATCATTTTAATCTCAGTCTCATTTACAATCAAAGGAATCAAAACAGACAGAAGTTGCAGAAACGGATGTGTGTTTGTGTACGTGTGGAGTGTATTACCTTTGGCCCTGGATTTCCGGGAGGCCCGAGTGTTCCTGGGGGCCCTGGAGGTCCCTTGTCCCAAAACAAACAATTCATTTATCAGTAATACATACATACAAACACAACACAAGACAACACAACACAACACAACACAACACAAACAGACACGCACACACACATTTCAACATTACAGTCTCCCATTATCTGAAGCCAAACTGTCAAACTGTGAAGCAGATGTGTGTGTACAGTCTCACCGCCTGGCAGAACTACTGCAAATCTTATTTACATTTTACAGCTACATAATCACAAACATTTAACAAACTACAAAAGACAACTGAATGCCAAGAAAGACTTATGAACCTAATTCTCATTAGAAGTCGATTATTCTATACATTTCAGGGCTGAATGAGACAAAAAACACAGTGCTCAAAACTCATCTTCTGGAGTTGCTCAATACCCAGAGGACGCAAAGTAGATTTCCAGCTCTCAGTTTACATAAAAAGACACTGGAAAATGTGTTTCTGTGTGTAGAACAGAAATAAAGCATCACTCACTGGCTCCCCTGCGATTCCTTTGTCTCCTGTAGCCCCGGATGGCCCTTGAATGCCCTACAAAAACAAATTATAGAGTCAAAATATATTGTAGAATGAATTAAATGATGCAACAAGTAAATTAATCAATGATTAATATAATAATAAATCAAACAATAATAAATTTACATTTAAAACAGAGAATAATATTACATTTAAATTGTATAAATTAAAAAAAAAAAAAAAAAGTTTTTAAATATATATTTTGACCCGTGACATGAATTGAGCTGTATTGTATCGATGAAATGTGCTCTACAAATAACATGTATTATTATTACATAAACATGTGAAATTTTTATGAAACAGTCCTAAAAATATGCAGTATAAAAGACAAAAATACAGTATATAAATTTCAATAGAGAAACTAACCAGAAATCCCTTTGGCCCCGCCTCCCCAGGCTCCCCGATCTTGCCCTGCAAAGAGATTGGACATACATAGAGACTGTTAACAAAGAAAAGATTGCAGAGACATGGCAGCAGTTACAGTAGAAACACAATCAGACACAGAATGTGAAAACAGGGTTTTTACCGCTTGTCCTGGGAAACCGATTTTTCCAGGAGGACCATCAAGACCCTGCGAGGAGACACAAGTTAAAGTTATATTCAAACATGCACAGCATTTATGTTTGGTCACCAGGTGAGCTCTGGAGGACAGCGGCCTTCACCTTTTTGCCTTCAGCGCCGAGTTCTCCTGGCATACCGTCTGGACCTCTAGGACCCTAAAACAGAGGCGCAAATCAATACATAAAAGGACACACAAAAACCCTGAGCTGAGATGTTTCATATACTGATCCCCTCAGTTATGTCCAGAATGGAATACACTGAAAAAAAAAAACTGGTGTAGAAACAATTTCTTCCAAATTTCATAATTAATTACAAAGAATTGCCAAGTAACATTAAATTAAACATAAAGACAGAAATAGTACTTTGAAGAAGAAAAAATAAAATAATTTTTTTTATACAGAGCACTAATATCCTGCTAACTTAGTATTACTTTTCAAAAATATTTAATGAAGCAGTACACAAAACTATAACAATACAGTTACAGTTTTGTAATACAACTTTGCATTTTGTGAACTTTGGCAGTTTGATTGAATAATAAGAATTATGAAGAAGAACATGTGACAGCTTATTTCTTTTGGTCACACTTCAATGGTCAGGTTGAGTGCATTTTCTTGAAATTTTATTAAATTAAACTGAATTGCTCAACAAGAATGAATGCTCCATCAAATCACTGTGTAATATAACTTTTTATGGCAAAAATAGCTGAGCAGCTGAAATTGTTTAAATTAGTCAGCATATTTTATTTCAAGTTGTAATAGTTCCATTGTTGTTATTGTTACTTAAACTGAAACCCGAAACTATTAAAAATTGCTTTTGTCAAATGAAAAAAATCTGAAATATTATAAAATATTAATATTAGATGAAAAACAAAAATGAGAAATGTTACCTTGGCAACTAACTGAAATAAGTTCAAGCTGAAGTGCTAAAATGACAAACTAAAAAATTTAATTAAAACTATAAAGAAATATTTAAAAAATAAAGCACATACAATTATTACAACTAAAAGTAAAAATAAAAAATATATATAAAAATAAAAGCTAATTTAAAAAAATATAAATACTATAGTATATAAATAACACTAAAATAACATTGAGTGTTAATGTATAAATAACATGCAACTTGTAAAGATTTTGCACTTGGAAATAAAAACTACTATAGAAAATACTGAATCATTATATTACTTACATGACTATTTATTAAAACAATAAACTATCATATTAAAATATTTGAGCATAATCTAAATAATTTTCATGAGCTAGGCAAAAATATGAGCAGTATAGCAGAAAGCACACACTTTAAATCCAGAAGTATGTCCTCAAACACTAGGGGGAGCTGTACTGTAGGATTTAGATGTGTGGGATATGTTGGGATATTTGGGGTTGTACATGTAGGTCAATGTTTAAGAGGCTCTTGAGGGTTTAAGCATGGCACAGAACTATGTTGCATCTGTCTTTGTCTGGATGCACACAAAAATCTCACATTTATGCTACACAATCCTAAACAACCGAATCATCTTCAGCATCACAAACAGCGGTTTGGCTCGCCAATAAAATCTGAAGACATCTGAACACAAGGACTTCATCAAGAGACCAGACACACATTCGCTCCCTCTCGAAGAATGCGTGTGCACGCTGATAATTACACTAACTTATGGCGTGTGCGTCCGGCCAAAAAACATCAGACCGTTGAAACAATATCATCACACAGTCTCTGCCAGCTGGCACACGCTCTCTGTGTCTGTTTCGCTCTCTCACACACACTGGAGAAGCTGAAGGTACTCAATAAAATATGCTGGAATACCTCATATGGGTTACTACTACTGTTATTAATATTCCGGCCATCTTGTTATACATCCATAAACCACAGAAAATAAAGTGGCTCATTACTTCTCAGCACCTACTAGTGCCGCAAAAGACGTCAATCTGCAGGTCCCTCGTGTTGTTATCTAACCAGAGCAAATCCGGTCTTCTTTTGTATGCTTCAAATACAGAGAAACATACAACAATAACTGAACGTTTGTGAATGTCTTTCTGTTGCGCTGATAGTATATTGAACTTGTCACAGAAAAGCCCTTATTGTCAAGAAATGAGGACATTAATCTCATTTTCTCATCGTTAAATATACAGAAAATAGGTCAGAATCATGGCCCGGTGTTCAGCGAGTCTTGAGTTCCTCCTTCGGTAAGTCTATGGGACTTTTTTAAATCTTTTTTTAAATAAAAGAGTTGGGATTTTCAAATATCTAAAGTAATAGTAATACTTGATTTAGCGAATACCACTAAAAAGTAGCAAGAGGGCATAAAAACAAAAAACAACATAAAATATTACATATAATGCATGTATAATAAATAATGCATTTTTCTACCATTGATGAATTGGTTACAGTTTCACCTTTGCCTGTGTGAAGTATTTTTTAAAGATATGTTTTCATCTGTTTTAAATAAAAGACAATCTTCAGTCATTGTCAGTATATCACATACACGCTACTCTGTTTTGGCCCGTTCAACTTCTCAGTGATGAAGGCAGGAAACAAAAAACAGGGTTAAATCATCACCACTGAATCAATAAATCATCAGGATAACAATTTGATTTACGGACTCGGTGAGGGGCTCTAACTAAGACCAGACAGTGGCATAGAGACACTCAACTCTCCTAAGTCTGTTTCCATTGCATCTCTCTGCTCGGTCTTCTCTCCAGTAATTCATGTTGATTCTGCTGGTTAATGGAAAACATTTACCATGTGTGTGTTTCCAAGTGTGTGTGAGCTAACACGGTGAGCGTGATTTCACCAAGTACAACATGTTCCTGGATCAACATCCTTGTTGATCCTGGAACGTCATTCCAATCAACCAATCAGAATTGAGGGATAACTTTTCAGGAAATATCTGTTTTAGGCTTATGATCAGGGTTAGGTGCTTCTACACCCTTTTTAATATGCTATCATTTCACGCTGATTTTAGGAATAAATTATGGGTAGGGTTAGGTTTAGGGGTAGGGATTGGGTTAAGTCTATATTTCTGGACAGTAATGTTGATCCAGGATCAACAAAAGATGTCTATCTATCTATCTATCTATCTATCTGACAATTAACTAGTCTACCAGTTTAAATAACTGACTACATAACTAATTCTAAATACTTATCTATCAGATGACTAACTAGCCTATCACATTAAATAACTAACAATGAATCTATAAATCAGATGACCATCTATCTATCAGATGGTCTAATTAATTTACTAAGAATTTATCTATCGTACAACTAACTAGCCTATCAGTTTAACTGTTTATAATACATAACGTTTAGTGACGCTTAACTAAGAATCTATATTTGGACGACTACAGTCTGCCAGTTTAACTTAACTACTAACTAAGAATTTATCTGTCAGATGATTTAACTTGTCAGCCAATTTAACTCAGAAAATATCTATTGGATGAATAACTAGTTTAACCAACTAACTTTCAAAGAATCTACTAACAGATAACTTAACCAGCCTAGTCAAGTTTAACTAACAAATAATCTATTTATTGGATGACTAACTAGTCTACCAGTAACTAAATAACTAAGAATCTATCTATCGGACAATTTAACTTGTCAATCAGTTTAACTAATTAGTCATCTATATATCAAACGACTAACCTAATCAGTTCAACTACCTAGCAAAGAATCAATCTATCAGATAACAACTAGTTAAATAACTAGGGTTATTAAACCCTAGTTAATTTTTAAACAGCTAAAAATATATTTATTGGTTGACTAACTAGTCTACCAGTTTAACTAAACAACTAAATAAGAATTTATCTATCAGATTATTTAAATTGTCAGACAGATTAACTATGAATATATCTGGCCGATGACTAACTAGCCTATCAGTTTAACCAACTAATAAAGAATCTACTAACAGATAATTTAACTAGCTTAGTTAAGTTTAACTAACAGAATCTGTTTATTGGATGACTAACTAGTCTACCAGTTCAACTAGTCTAACTAGTTTCTACAAGTTAAATTACTAAGAATCTATCCACTGGACAATTCAACTTGCCAACCAATTTAACTGAAAATCTATCTATCAGATGACTAACTTGTCAGTTTAACTAACTAACTAACTAAGAATCTAAATTACTAAAACTAAATTAATAATAAAAATCTATCAGATAACTAGGCTACCAGTCTACTAAATAACAAACCAACTAACCTACCCGTTAAAGTAACTATAACAGAAATGGTTCGGTTTGGTGGTTGGTAATCAGAAGGCCACTGGTTTAGCCCCTGGCCTGTTTTACTGCAGAGAAAAGCAAAATAACTGAGTTCCACACGCTTACGCACTCATGATGCCCAGATGACTTACCCGTCTTCCTTTGGGTCCTCTCAAGCCGATGGGTCCACGTGATCCCGGTGGGCCCTATAAAAAAAAAAAAAAAGACCATTAATTATGCACACTTAGGATTTTTTTCGGTCTCTCTCACTGCTACTAAGAGTACAAGCACCGAACGTTACACCGAGGTGTCTGACAGCTGACAGACAGCACGGTGATCTAACGACAGCAGATGATGTCGGTGTACTACCATCAGCTTGCTTTTGACATCCAAACTATCTTAAGTATCTGCTGTTAACTTACTGGACTGCCTGGTGGTCCTGGTGGGCCGCTCTCTCCTGGGGTTCCTGGGTGCCCCTGTAAGTGATGGGAAACATGTAAAACACAAACACACACCATACAAAACACAGTATGTACAAGTCATTGGTGTTTGGTGATGAGTTTTTGGCTCAAGGTCTGCATTTAAAGTCACACCAGAGGTGTTCAGCTGGCTTTCTGCAGACCAGTCAAGTTCTTCCACACTGACTGAATCAATCATTTCTTTTTGAACCTTGCCTTATACACAGAGGCATTGTCATGTTAGAATAGAAAAGGGTCCTGTCCAAACTGTTCCAATAAAATTAAAAGCACACAATTCCCTAGAATATCATGATATACTTAAACATTAAGATTTATACTCTACTAAAGTAGTAAGACCTGTTCATTAGAAGGGGTGTCTTAATACTTTTGGCAATATAGTACGCATGTGTATGAATAAAATACTACATTACAAAGAGATATCTTCCATAGTACGTCATGATTACACCACCCTGTATCATACCCTCTGAATGAAATCCAAAACTTGTTTCATACTAATTTTGAGCTGCTGATTCCAAAAATGGAGCCTGTTTTGCTCAAGCACATCACACTTTATCACAAAATATCATGGATTTCGTAGCGTTTTTGCTCGTGACAACCATTTATAAAGTGAAGAAGTCTTATATTCTCCCTTAATCAGCAGAAAAACTGTGACAAACACATGATTCCTGTCTAAATCTGAGTAGATTACAACTATTTGTTCAATTCTCAGCTGTTTTTTTACATGGATGAATGATTCTGAAGATATTATTTTATGTCTAATTTTAATAAGTGCATTAAAGCTAATACAAAGCCTATATAAGTGGAAAAAACTTTTATTTTACACTCAGCATCATCAAATTAGGTAATATTTGGCCTTTTATGGCTGTTATCACATTCATATGTCAAGAAACTAACATGGTAATACTGTAGTTTTCCATTGTATATTTTTATGGTAATATCATGGTATGTTTGTTACCCATATTGCAGCCACAAATGAAATTAATATTCTAGATGTGCAAATACTCCAGAAACACACACACGAGCTGATGACTGGAAAGAAGTGTGCCAGGTAACTATGATGAACAGCTGAACTTCCTGTTTTAAACAACATTCATAATTTGAGGGAGAGAGAATGAGGGAGGAAGCGCATACAGAGAATTTATGCGAGGTATTTGTGTGTATGTGTACCGTACCGTAGATCCTTTCTCTCCTGGAGGGCCGGGCAATCCCATCTCTCCACGATCACCCTTAATAATAAATCACAAAACAGAACATTTACACAATGGCTCAAATGTTTTTTTTTATATATTTTTGAAAGAAGTCTCTTCTGCTCGCCAAAGCTACATTTATTTATTCAAAAAAATACAGTAAAAACAGTAATACTGTGAAATATTATTACAATTTAAAATGTCTGGTTTCTATTTGAATATATTTTAAAATGTAATTTATTCCCGTGATCAAAGCTGGATATTCAGCATCATTACTCCAGTCTTCAGTGTCACATGATCCTTCAGAAATCATTCTAATATGCTGATTTGCTGCTCTCAGGTGTGTCTTACCTTCTCTCCAGCGAGTCCAGTCTCCCCTGCAGGACCGATGAAGCCAACAAGACCCTACAAACACAACATCATCAGTGTGAGGGTCAAAGTGTGTTCAAAAGACCATAACTCAGTCGGTGTACTCACCCTCTCACCCATGGGTCCAGCCTTTCCTGTGACACCCTGCTCGCCCTGAAAGACATCAGAGAGTGTTTGAGTGACCGCGTGTGTGGATGAGATTTGTGTGTGTTTATATTCTGCTCATGTTCTCACTTTGACCCCTTCAGGTCCAGCAGCCCCAAGGAAACCCTTACTGCCCATCAGACCCTGGAAAAACAACACAGACAGAAAAGAGACCATTTCTTAGGAGACAAATAATGATGAGAGACTAGACTATACATATAAACACACTTTCAGAAGGAAAAATAAAAAGCCTAAGAACATAATTTAATCTAAATTCTGCTGTTGTGCTATTGAAATTTTTATATCTTTTTTTTCATTCATATAGCACACTTCATACAGTGGTAATTAAAAAGTGCTTTACAAAATGATAAAAAAAAATAGTTATAAAAAATACAATTAAAAAGTAAGAAGTAAAAACTGAAGAAAATTATTTCAACACTTTACTTGAAGCCTTTACATATATTGCATTATAAAATTATTTTTAATGTAATAATTATGCCTTGCTTAATTGTTTCATCTCATTATAATAGTTATAATGCAGTTTTAATACATTAATACTAAATTATTATTATTTTTTATAATGCAGTTTTAATACATTAATACTAAATTATTATTATTTTTTTTATATAGCTTATTTCATACAAAGTGGTAATTTAAAAAGTGCTTTACAAAAATGAAAAAAGTAATAATAAATACAATAAAAAGTAATACACTGAAGTAAAAATTTAAGAAAATAATTTACTTAAAGCCTTTATATATAATACGTTAATTGATGCCTTGGAATACACCTCATAATTCATTGCATGATCTCATTATTAACTGTAAGCACAGTTATAATACATTATAATATTATATTGTTCATTGCTTCATAAAATACAATATAGAATCCATTATTTAACTGAATTTCACTATTGTTCAATTTACTTCCAGACAATGTTGTTTTATAATTCAGTTTTGACTTGAAATCATCCACATTTGTTATTCATGAGTTAAGGCTCAAGTGATTCCCAAATAAATGAAAATAATTTCAATCATCACAAGCATTTGCAAAACATAATTCTCTTCTTTTGTTTTGTTTTGTTTTTGTTGAAATATGACATTTCTTCATGAGATTCACCCATTAATTATGTCACATGTTTGATTGTTTGATTATGTTGGAGCAAGACATGAGTATGCATACTAATGCAGAAGAGCTGCGGTCAGAGTACAAAGAGAGCATACTGAAAGTCTCACCAAGACATATCTAATTACTGACCGCAGAGAGAGATGAGGAAAACAGATACCTGTCTGAGGACAGAATGATGGAAAATATCCAGAAATGTTCTGAGATTGTGCAAGAGAAGCACTGAGTTTGGTTAAACAAGAAAAAGTGGAACGACAGAAGGGAAAAGAGGAAAAACAGAGACAGAGCGGGAATGTTACGTAATACAGAGGCTGTTCGCAGCGGATTCTGAGTGTCCTGCTTTACGATGCTGGATTTATTCATTTCTTCTGTCTTTTACAAAACAAATTCACAGCCTTGATGATTCATTGATATGTTAAACATAATTAAAGCTATTCGAAATTGAAATCCCCTATTGCGCCACCTTGTGGTCCATTGGGTAAATGCACATTTTGCTGAGCTCGCATAGAATATAAAAAAATGCCAATGGACTCTTGGTCAAAAATCATTTAAATATATATATTTTGCATAATATATTTTTGACAAGTTCTGAGGTCAATTCACCCAAAAATGTATATTTGCAATACATCTTTAAATTAATAAATGCAATACCATCATCAATGCAACTTTAAGGCCTCTAAAAAAATCTAAACCACACACTTCCAATATACATTTTCAAAATTGCAAACAATAAAGATTTGTTGATTTGACTAGACTGCACCAGAAAGAGAAAAATAAATTGCATTTTGCATAAAGAGAATGAAGCCTATGTGTAATGAGAACATCACATGATCTCAATGTGCTTTTTTTTCATTTCTGGGGCACATTTTATACACAGCGGTAATTCAAAATGCTTTATATAAAAATGATTTAACAAACATGAATAAAAAATACAAAACAAATAAAATTAGAAAAATACATTTTTCAACCATAAATCAAAAGAAAACAAATAATTTCCAAAACAAACTATACAAAATTGATAGATTTTTTGACAGGTCTTGAGTGATTTACCCAAAAATGTATATTTCAAACAGTCTAAAATGAACAAATGCAATACCATCATCAATGCAACTTTAAAGCCTCTAAAACAACATCAAAATCAGTGAAGTTTTCATATGCCAATTCACAACTCACCTCGAGTCCTACTGGCCCCGGTGGTCCTACAGGACCCTCATCACCCTACAAATTAAAATCAAGATTAAGTCAATGTTGTCTCACAAGTCTGCTTAAAATACATTTATAACTAATTACAAACAACAAACACACCTCTCGTCCAGCCGCTCCACGAGGTCCAGGTAAACCTCTGGCTCCAGGCTTACCCTATGAAGAAAACATTTGTCAACAGCAAGAAGCTGCGAAAATAAGTGTGCAAATATTAAAAGCACTTGATTTAATAAGGTTTTCTTTATGAATAACACACCTTTGGGCCCTCGGGTCCATTAAGTCCAGGTTTTCCGATGTCTCCAGGGAAACCCTGCGAAGGATTTCATCAGCAAATCATCAGCCAATCAGAATCAGTTATATTTGCTGACGTCATCAATAGAACAAGCTGGTGCAACACATTCAGATGCGCAAAAGCATCAGTGGTACATGTTGATTCATACCTCGGGTCCTGGTGGGCCTGGTAATCCACTGGGCCCTATCTCTCCTGTCTTGCCCTTCAAAACACACAAATACACAGGACACATGTGACCAGGACACACACACACACACACACTATGAAATAAAATGAACCTTCAGATCATGGGATTTTAGGTTAAACAATTAGATACTGCACTCCGGACCTACATATGCTCAGATTTGAGTGTTGATAATTGAACAACTGATATTCAAAACTTGCACTTGTTCTCAGGTAGATTATTTAATTAAAAACATAAATGAACAAAAACAGAAAAATAAATACTTACGCAGAAATTGAAGTTCACTTACAATGTTGTATGAATTTTATTTAGATTTTTTAAATACTTAATTATGGGTAAAAAAATATTCCTTTAAAAATATCCCTTTTTTATCCTCATGTCACTCTTGAAAACATATAATTTACAAAAAACTGCTATTTTGTATAAAATTCTATATATTTTTGATGTCATGAGTACAGTAATTCACCCAAAAAAGGATATTTGCAATGCAGTTTGCAGTTAGTGAACACAGCTTTAATCAATGCAGATTTAAAGCTTCTAAAACAATATCAAAATCATTTCCATTACATATTTTCAGAATTGCAAATGTAAAATTCACCATAAGACAGCAAAAGACAACAAACAACCAGAAAAAGTCAAGTAGTTTTTATATGCAGATTCCCATATACAGCTCCCTTCTATAGAAAAAAATTAGTTTTCAAGAAATGTACTGGTCGCTCTTTTACATGAAATTACAATGAATTGACCTATCGGTAAGCCCCTCCCCTTGAACGCAGACTAGCCAATGGCAGTCGAGTATCAGTTGCACGGGGAGCGGAACTCGTCTCTGACATCTTTAGGTTTCAGTGCCATAGAGAAACATTGGAAGATCCGAAGCTAGCATCGGTTTTATGGGCTTTATGCTTCAAAAATGGAAAAACGATGTGCCTGGGGTACTCGTAACACTGATTCCAGGTATACCGAGAGGATGGGCAATATAATTTATTTTATTACATTTCCTGAATCCAAACAAAACAGAGCAAAATGTTCATCTGCTCAAGCAGAACATTAATGTTATATTGTGCTTTAGCAAGGTATCTCTGGCTAAAACTATGCTATGAGTCCATGCTAACGTACAACCTAAATAGCGGACTGTTCTCGTGTCTTGTACGTTACAGTGTAGGTCAAAAACACATAAACGAAGGTCTACATTTCAGTACCTCTCCATATTAAACTGGTTAAATGTACATTAATTTAATCGTACCCTGCGATACATGAACAGTGTTGATGCATGTTGTCATCCGTGATCGTGATGACCGACCGTAATATGAGACTTCTCCCGCCTTGCACTGTGATCTCATCTGTGAACCCTCGCTTCGAGTTACCCACCGTATTTATTTTTAAATATTTTATAAATCCCTCCATGGAATATTTAATTCCCATTTGGTGGCCTTCTGTGTCCAAAATTGTGCAAAAACATCATGGGACAAGATTTTCACACGGCAGCTGTCATTGAAAGACAGTGAGCAACTCCGTTTGTTTGTCCGAGGGAGCAACAGTAACCAAGGGGGGCAGGACTTACCGATAGGTCAATTAGGCTTTCAAGCTTCAAAACTGTGACTCTTAGTACTTTTGTGATTCTGTATGGGCTAGAAGACTTGAAAATAGTACAAAGTCATTTGGAAAACTGTTAAGTGCTTTTTTTAAGCTAGAAGACATCATTCCTCGTGGGGACTAATTACACAGAAAAATCCTACCAATACAATTCTGCAGAATTTTTGCTTACAGAAGAAAGTGAATCATACACTTTCATGGAACATGTGTAACTGTGTACAGTAAATAATTAGAGGTTGACCGATTCATCGGTTTTGCCGATTAATCGGCACCGATAGTTGATTGCTACAACTATCGGTTATCGGCAAAAATCCATGCCGATAGTTTTCCGGTTTGCAACCGTTGCCGGAATGGCTGAGAAGGGTCCGCTGGCATTATACAGTACGAGAGCGGCCTCTAGAGGTGGAAATCACTGACAGCACATGTTGTTTATTTTGACACGTGACACTGCGCGCTGCACAGAGCGGAAAACTCCAGACTTGCATTTAAATACAGCCGACAGAAAAGCCTGCTGCGGAACAGAGCGCCATTCACATAGTTTTCTATTAAATTACATTATATTTGTCCCAAATCGTTGTGAATGTATATAATGACTTCACCCTAGGCTATAAATTATGTATTGTGCATTTTTCAGCAAAACGTTTGTCTTTCTGTGGCTCTAATAAAGTCGGTATGCTTCATGTAGAGAGCTGTAACAGATCGCGCTTTCTCTTTCCACTTGCTCTGTTTTTTTAAACACCGAACTTCAAACTCATTTATGCCACATTGTTCATTCTTGAAGCAAACTTATGTCCGTTTGGTGATTTAAATAAATTGTTTTAGACCGCCACCTCTGAGTTCTCCTAGACGCAGCGCTGCGCGACTAACTTTTTTTTTTTTTGATTAGATAATTATCAAGTGTTAAAAAATAGAAGCAAATAAAGTGTGTGAGTACACATACAATATCCATATGTATGTAATTTTAATGCTATGGCCTTGTGTAGATATTTAAACATGGCCATCTTTAAGCATGACTGTTGAAATTAAATGGTAACATTTAACAATAAAAGTCAACTCGTAGCATTAATGAAAACTGTAGAAGTATTGTTCCTTGTTAGAGTGTTTTCATTTCAACATTCACTATTAGCTACTAATAGGCTATATTTTTACATTTTAAAGTTTCTTCTTTTAACATTAGCAAATTATGAAATAACTTTAATGATCAATATAGTAAATAATATTAATATTTTTATTCATTTACAAAGTATGGTTCAGTACTGTTGCTGCTTTTTTTTTTTTTTTAAATAGTAAAGCACTAGCTCTCTTTCAGTATCCATTTTGAAAACTATCGGTTGATTAATCGGTATCGGCCAGTGTGGTCCAACCTAGCTATCGGTATCGGTAAAATCCACTATCGGTCGACCTCTATAAATGATGACAGAATTTTCAGTCTGAGTGAGCTATTCTTTTAAAGAAATACAAAAAAAGATAAGAAACAAACCTGTGGTCCTGGTTTTCCACGAGGTCCTGGTAATCCTGGCAAACCCTGAACACCCTGAAACAAACAAATATAAAACACATTTTTATTATCACAAGCACTCGTTCGAGAGCATGAGTGCATGTGTAACTGTCTATGAAAGCTCTAACATTTGGGCAATTAGAAGGTCAGATTTAATCAAAACATTAGACATCTGGACATAACAGTGTGCAAATGTCAAACACAGGGGGAAATGCAAGGTATACCTTGTCTCCTTGGAACCCAATTTCCCCTTGTTCTCCGGGAAGCCCGACGTCACCCTGAGAGAGAAAAGTGAAAGAGAAAGAAAAAGTCAGAAAAGAGACCAGAGAAAGTTAGGGCAAGATCAATTTTGTTTTCATTCTATAATAGCAGTTTGAGAAGAAGCCTGATTTGAACAAACATAGTCATAAACTGCTGAAGCAATGATCCAGATTTAATGTGGGTTAAGCTCCATAGACAGCATTTGTAGCATAATGTTGATTCGCACAGAAAATCATTTCAACCCCTACCTTAAGTTTTAAAATTGTGGAAGGTGATACACCAAAAGTAAATCCACAAGATATTACAGGAGATAACAAGGGACTAAGGTGTAAGACTCACTCACTGAACTGTTATATGTAAAATATTTTTTTTGAATTATATACACAACAATACGGACTGTTGCATCCACCTGCTAATTGTACTGAATAATGAAAGTGAAAAAATGCAAGCTTTACATTTCCAGACTACTGGCACTACAGACTTCCAATGTTTGTGCATTTATTTATCTGTTTATTTGAAAATACATTTTCTTTAAATAAATAAATTGCTTATTTGCTAAAATCGCTGACCATTATAATCAATAATATACTATAATATCATTAGACTTCCAATGCATGTGCATTACATTTATTTAATAACAATATTTACTTATTTACTTAAAGCATTTGTCCTGTAAATAAATAAATAAAGGTTGTTTATTTATAAAAAATGTATTTGTTTATTAAAAACACAATTATTGATCAATATAATCAACATAATGCCATAAAAGCTGTCAACAGAGTTCAACATGTATTGCTTTAATAAATAAATAATAACGTTTATTTATTAAAAATGTATGTATTTTATTTCAATTGCCCCTATTATGGATTTTTGAAAATGACCTTAATGCAGTGTGTAACACAGCTCTAAGTGAATGAAGACATCCTGCAAGGTTCTAAATCTGAAAGTGCACCATGTATAAAGTTATTGTCTCTCAAAAGAAAGAGTCGACTCTGAATCATTCGTTTTTAAAACGAATCTCAAGCCGTTTCATGTTGATGTCAACATGAAACATTAGCATATTGCCCGCCCACTTGTTGCCTGGGAAAACTTGATTTTCCCATTGGTTTGAATGAAAATGCAAATTCATTCTTTGCCACTAGGTGCCGCTTTTGGAGCATTAAAAGCTCACAAACACTGCTTTAAACGAAATCAACCAATCACCGCAGATTAGCGTCACACAAAGGAGGGGTTTGGAAAAATGAATCGTTGAGCGAATCGTTTGGGAGTCGTTGAGCAAATAAGGTAAAAATAAATGCATATTATAAGAAAATGAAAGTGTTTTTTGACCTTGCATGCATGACAACCTGTTGTTGGGGACTCCCAAAACCAAAATATGAACCTTTCATAACCCATAATAGGGGCACTTTAAATACTAAATTATTGACCATTGTGATCAACATTATCCCATGAAAGCTGTCAATAGATTTTAACATGTATTGCATAGATAAATAAATAAAGATTATTTATTTATTAAAATTGATTAATTTACTTAATTTATTAAACAAAATTATTGACCATTATAATCCACATTATGCCATAAGAACTGTAGAGTTTAACATGTATTGAACCAGGAAGCAACTCTCTCTCACAAACTAACAGAGAAAACCTGTTAGTGTTGGTACTTTAAATATAACTTTACAAAAATTTCACATTTTTTTCTAACTGACCAAAAGAAAATCTCTTTGACCACATGCTACTTAAGGCTGGAGCTTTTAAAACATGCGTAACACAGGGTGGCCAATGGGGAGAGAGAATTTCCATCACATGCTGAGGTGAAACAGGCCAATAACAGAGTATTCAGATCACCTTATCACCTTTCAGTCCGGGCTCGCCCATGTTCCCCGAGACGCCCTGGAACAAACACACACACAAACACATATGCTAAAGTGGCTGTGAGTGATGGAGATATGTGTGGGGTTCATATGTGCATGACTTACTTTCAGTCCGTTTGGTCCTGGCAAACCGATTATCCCGACAGGGCCCATATCACCCTGGAGAAGAGACGGAAATGAGTGCTGTGCGTGCTTATAAATGTCCAATTAGAGAAGGACTCATAAAACTTCATCTGATAAATATTCTGGGTTTTATTGAGGTGCAAGAGTGCCTGCAGGGGGCACACAATCTCACGTTACTCACCCAAGTACAACCCAAAAGAAAAAATACTATCAACTTGTCAGCATTTATGAAAGCAAATGTGGATTTTATTTGCACATCATGCTCTTCAGATCAAACTGATTTCAGCTGTACTACAACAACAACAAAACACTGTGTGCTTATAAATGCTGAACACAGGGTGACCAGACATCCTGATAAAATCTTACCAGCCATCAATGACAATGTTACAAGTGGGATGTGATTTGTAACGATGATTATTTTTAACTTCAATTTGCTTGCAAAACTATTGTTTGTGTTCAGTACAATTTTTAAATGTTTCTGAAAGTCTCCTCTGCTCATCAAGGCTGCATTGATTTAATAAAAAATACAGTAAAAACAGTAATATTGTGAAATATTATTACAATTTAAAATCACTGTTTTCTATTTGAATATATTGTAAAATGTAATTTATTCCTGTGATGCAAAGCTGAATCTTTTAGCATCATTACTTCAGTATTCAGTGTCACACGATACTTCAGAAATCATTCTAATTAATGATACTTTTTTCAGAACTCTTTGATGAACAAACGTTCAAAAGAACAGCATTTATTTTAAACATTATAAATGTCACTTTTAATCAGTTTAACGCATCCTTGCTGAAGAAAAATTATTAATTTCTTTAAACATATTACACCTCACATCAGTAAAAGTTTTTTTTTTTTTTTGGATGTTAACATCAGTAGTTAGTCTAGGTCTAGGTTAACATAAGGTCATATGCATTCAAACCCATTTTTAATAAACAATCTTTCTTTGATTTCCTATAATCTGCATAACTTCTATAAACTGTAAGAAATACTGTCATGGCCAAAAAATATCGGCACCCTTGCAATTCTGTCAGAAAATGCAACACTTCTCTCAGAAAATTGTTCCAATTGCAAATGTTTTGGTATTCACATGCTTATTGTTTTTGTTTGCACTGCAACAATATAAAAAAAAGAGAAGAAAAGTCAAACTTGATAAAATTTCACAAAGAACTCAAAAATGGATTGGACAAAATTATTGGCACCTTGTCAAAATTCTAAGAAATAATTGCTTGATTTATGCTCCTGTAATTTGTATTTAGACACACCTGTGGCAAGTAACAGGTGTGGGAAATATAATAATCACACTTGCAACCAGTTAAAATGGAGAAAAGTTGACTCAACCTTTGTGTTGTGTGTCACACTGAGCATGTAGAAAAGAAAGAAGTGTAAAGAGTTGTCTGTGGATTTGAGAGAAAAAATTGTGGAAAAACATGGACAATCTCAATGCTACAAGTCCATCTCCAGAGATCTTAATGTTCCTGTGCCCACTGTGCGCAATATCATCAAGAGGTTTACAGCCCATGGCACTGTAGCTAACCTCCCTGGACGTGGACGGAAGAGCAAAATTAATGAAAAATTACAATGAAGGATTGTTCGAATGGTGGATAAAGAACCCCGATTAACTTCCAAACAATTTCAAGCTGATCTGCAGACACAGGGTACAACAGTGTCAGCTCGCACTATACGTCTCCATCTGAATGAAAAGGGACGCTATGGTAGGAGACCCAGGAGAACACCACTGACACAAAGGCATAAAAAAAAGCAAGACTGGAGTTTGCCAAAACTTATGTGACAAAACCACAATCCTTCTGTGAGAACGTACTGTGGACAGATGAGACAAAAGTAGAGCTTTTTGGTAAAGGACATCATGGAACTGTTTACAGAAAAAGAAATGAGGCCTTCAAAGAAAAGAACACAGTCCCTACAGTCAAACATGGTGGAGGTTCAAAGATGTTTTGGGGTTGCTTTGCTGCTTCTGGCACTGGATGCCTTGACTGTGTGAACGGTATCATGAAATCTGATGATTACCAAAGAATTTTGGGGTGCAGCGTAGCGGCCAGTGTCAGAAAGCTGCGTCTCCACCAGAGGTCATGGGTCTTCCAGCAGGGCAATGACCCGAAACACACTTCAAAAAGCACTCAGAAATGGTTACAAACAAAACGCTGGAGAGTTCTGAAATGGCCAGCAATGAGTCCAGATCTGAATCCCATGGAGAGATCTCAAAACAGCAGCTGGGAGAAGGCATCCTTCAAATCTGAATGACCTGGAGCAGTTTGCAAAAAAGAGTGGTCCAAAATTCCAGTAGAGAGGTGTAAGAAACTCATTCATGGTTACAGGAAGTGATTGATTTCAGTTATTTTATCCAAAGGGGGTGCTACCAAATACTAAGTTAAGGGTGCCAATAATTTTGTCCAGTGCATTTTTTGGGTTCTGTGTGGAATTGTATCAGATCTGACTTTTCTTCTCTGTTTTTTTGTGTTGTTCCAATGGAAACAAAAAAAATAAACATGTGAGTACCAAAACATTTGCAACTGCAACAATTTTCTGAGAGAACGGTTGCTTTTTCTGACAGAATTGCAAGGGTGCCAATATTTTTGGCATATTGTATTTCACCTGCATATAACCTCAGCAAGCTCTACGTCTCTGATCTGCCCCAATTTTTGTCACTAAGGTCATCCGGTCACCCTAGCTGAGCGTAAACACTTCCATTCACACAGAAAACTTTACTCATCATGCATGAAGCATTTATTTTTTCAAATGGGGACATCTCCAGATATTTTGTTTTTTTCAGATTTAGCTCACTTCTGGGGACAAATCTGTCCCTAAAATACAGTTAAATAAACCATTTAACTTACAATCAATCCAAGGACACCAGGAGGACCAGGAGCTCCTATAACACCCTGAGTTAACACAGAAACACACAGAGCGTTATGCTTTCCTTCTGAAACAAGTACAGACTGCTAGTGCTTCAAATGTCAGAACATGCATGCACCTCTAAATGTGTGTCATTTATAATATGTGCTGTGTTAATGCACTCTCTTCATATTCAGAGATATTAATATGGCCGTTCAAACGAGTGTGTGTCGTAGAGAGCGTGTGCGAGTGTCTTTGTAGAAACAGAGATGGTTTGTTGTTGGCTCTGTAGCAGCGTGCCGGAGCCATTTCCTCTCGTTCCCCTGGTGTGATGAAAGGATGAAAGGAGCACTTCACTCCTCTTTTCAGGAAAGGGAGAACAGGAAATGAGAGGGCTTTCAACTTCCTGTTTTTACAGTCCCCATATTATATATTTACAGGTGAAAAAGAGGCGGGATTGGACTTAAACACTTCCTGATATGATGTCACCTACTCCAACCAATCAGAGACATTTTTGGAATGATAATATTTCTACTAATTAACCAAAACAATTATCATCAAATATATTAGGATACTAACCTAAGAATCTAATGATCTAAGTGAAATAAATAACTGAAATACATAAATAAATACTACTGAAATAAATAAATCAGTCAGTCAATCAATCAATCAATCCACTTGGCAAAAAGATATAATCTAACACTTTCCCTACTAAAGAAAATAAATAACATTTATTCTTCAAACTAAATTCATTCGACAAAAAGACCATATTTAACACCTTCCTTATTGAAATCAATCAATCAAGCCAGCCAGTCAATGGACAAATAACAGGATCTAACACCTTCTTTACTGAAATAAATTACTTAATAAATAATAAATTAATAAAATGTATTAAACAAAAAAATAAAATAAGATTAAAGTGAACAAAAAATGCAGGATCAAACACTTCCCCTAATGATAGATAAATAAATAAATATAATTCAATTCAATTATTTAAATGAAAAATAAAATAACATTCCAGCAGACAAAAAGATACAATCTAACATCTTTCTTACTGAAATAAATGAATATATCATCCTAAGATTGTTTGCTGGTCTTAGCTGGTTTAAGGTAATCTCCCAGGTTTACTACCCTTTAATACAAAAACCCTTTAAAACCAGCAAACCAGACCTAGTATGATCATGCTGGGAGACTACTTACAACCAGAAAACTACCTTAGGCTGGTTTAAGTTATTTATATTCAGCATATTCAGCATTATATTCACAGCCTTGTTTATATTTGACAAATTAAATTTGGCTTTCATACCAGCTTAAATAAAGAAATGTGTACAGAAGATACAACACTGCTGTTGTGTGTGTGTATGTACGTGTGTACATAAGTGGTGAGTGGAAAATTGTTCAGCCGAGATACCGGAAGTAAATCACACACACACACACACACACACACACACACACTCACTCACAAACACGCATGCTGAGGGCATTCACCCTGAACACACACACACACACACTTCCACTGCTTGTTTGGAAGCCTGCAAACTCTGTGTTTATGTGCATTTCTCATCAGCTCTGTTGTGAGGGTTTTATCTGTTTTATGAGAAAAAGACAAAAGAATATGCATAAAAAACCCAAATGTTTAACTCACTGGCTCCCCGTCCAGTCCTGGTGGGCCTCGCTCTCCAAAATCACCAGGAAAACCCTGAGAGAGAGAGAGAGACATTACAACACATCACTATCACACTCACTGATTATTTAAACAATTAATAAAGAAGCAAATGTGGCCTCCACAAAGCTGCATTGTGAGTGGTTGCCAGGGCATGGTTGCTAGGGTGTTCTGGATTGTTGCTAGGCCATTGGTATGTGGTTGCTTATGTTTTCTGAGTGGTTGCTAGGGTGTTCTGGATGGTTAAGCTGTTCGAAGAGGTTGTTAAGCTGTTCTGAGTAGTTGCTGGGATGTTCAGGATGGTTGCTAAGGTGTTCTGAGTGGTTGTTAAGGTGTTCTGAGTAGTTGCTAGGGTGTTCTAGATGGTTGGATGGTTGTTAAGTTGTACTGAGTGGTTGATAGGGTGTTCTGGATGGTTGGATGGCTGTTAAGGTGTTCCGAGTGGTTGCTAGAGTGTTTTGGATGGTGGTTAAGGTGTTCTGAGTGTTTGCTGGGTTGTTCTGGATGGTTGTTAAGGTGTTCTGAGTGGTTGCTAGGGTGTTCTAGATGGTTACTAAGGTGTTCAGAGTGGTTGTTAAGGTGTTCTGAGTGGTTGCTAGGGTGTTCTAGATGGTTACTAAGGTGTTATGAGTGGTTGTTAAGATGTTCTGAATGGTTGCTAGGGTGTTCTGGATGGTTGGGTGGTGGTTAAGGTGTTCAGAGTGGTTGCTAGGATGTTCTGGATGGTTGGATGGTTACTAAGGTGTTATGAGTGGTTGTTAAGGTGTTCTGAATGGTTGCTAGGGTGTTCTGGATGGTTGGGTGGTGGTTAAGGTGTTCAGAGTGGTTGCTAGGGTGTTCTAGATGGTTACTAAGGTGTTATGAGTGGTTGTTAAGGCGTTATGAATGTTGCTAGGGTGTTCTGGATGGTTGGATGATTGTTAAGGTGTTCTGAGTGTTTGCTGGTTTGTTCTGGATGGTTATTAAGGTGTTTTGAGTGGTTGCTAGGGTGTTCTAGATGGTTAAAGTGTTCTGAGTGGTTGCTTGGGTGTTTTAGATGGTTGCTAGGTTATTGTTACATGATTGCCAGGCCACTGGTATGCTGATGCTAAGGTGTTCTGAGTGGTTGCTAGTGTATTGTGAATGGTTGCTAGGTCATTGGTATATGGTTGCTAGAATATCATTATGCAGTTGCTAAGATGTTCTGAGTGGATGCAGGGGTGTTCTAGATGGTTGCCAGGTCACTGGTATGTGGTTGCTAAGGCATTCTAAGTGATTGCTAGGTCATCAGTATGTGACTTAAGTTTTTTTGAGTGTCTTTAGCATGTTGCTATCCCGCATGTTTCCACTAAACCGTGGATTAGGGCTACTGTTCAAATCACTAACCCTTAGCATGAGCAACAGCGGTAACGCTAGTAATGATGACATCACTCAGAGCCCTGCTGATTCAACAGGAAGTTTATAAAGTCAGATGTCAAAGGTTGTGCTGATTTAAACAACCTCTGTATGGCTGATTCTGCATCTTAGTGTGTGTGTGTGTGTGTGTGTGTGTGTGTTCATGATTCAAAGAACAATACAAACTCTCTTCCTCTCTCTCAGACACACATAAAAATAATTACTATTAAATAAATAATGATTTTCTCATTTTTATGCAGGCAGCTTTAATGACCTCATATTGAGAAACTACATGGACTGTTTGTACTTTTAAAATTAATTTGTTATACTGCAGGGCCATACAATACCATAGAATGAGTACATTATATAATTTTGTTTTACATTTCTCACACATGCTTACAAAAAATTCACATCTGTATCTATAAAGTATGTTGAGACAAAACTTTACCGGCCTACCCATCTTGCCCCTCTTCCCCGGTGGACCAGGACTACCCTGAAAAATATAAGAGAGAAAGAGAAAGAGACAGACAGTAAATAAATGCTAAAAACAGTTAAAAGTCTTATACCATTAGAAAGAAGCACTCTACATTGTCTCTCTGTCTGTGTGTGTGTGTGTGTACACTCTGTTATCATATGACTCATCCAAACACCCTCAGCTGAATGCCAGAACCAGCTGGAAGTAGTTTCCACTTTTACAGCACACACACACACACACACACACATTTCAATGATGGGATCTACTGTCATACATCTACCAGTAGTGGGCAGCACTTGATTTAAAAATCTACCACTAATCTATTTCCATACTAATAACTGTAACAGCAGTTAGAACTATACTTGGAACACTACTAGAACAGCTTTTGTTTTTCTTCAGGAAACACCTTGTGCTTGTAAGAATAAGCAAGGATCAGCATTTACCCATATACTATAAACAGTGCTGGGTAGATTACGTACAAATTGTAGTTCATTACTAATTGCAAATTACATGACAAAAATTGTAGTTGGTAACAATTTGGATTACACAAATTAGGCAATGTTGTCTGGCTACTTTTTGATTACTTTTAGATTACTTCTGACCTAATTTGTTTGTCAAATAGACTTGAATGGGATTATTGTGTATGTACTGATAAAAAAAAAAAAAAAAAATACATTCCATTCTTTTGTTATCAACATCATGAAATGATGTTCAAACATTAAATCAAACATTACATTACAGCAGGGTTTCCCAAACTAAGTGGTAGGTTCATTTAGAAAGAAGAAAAAAAAAAAAGGATTTAGGGTGAATCAATAAATTATGAACAATTTACTTCCATTGTGTGAATAATATGTTATCATGTAATCCATAAAATAGTAACTGTAATCTGATTATGAGCATTTTAAAATCTAATACAATGTAATTACAAGTACTTTATTTTTGTAATCTGATAACGTAATCCAGATTACATGTAATAATCGGTTACTACCCAGCACTGACTATATACAGTAGTATGCAAAAACGCAGTATGTTACAATGAGTAGGATGGTTTGCGATGGCTAATTCAGTGCATGTGACAGCATTGATGAGGTGTTTGTATCTGTGGGAGTTTTAATGGATTCATATGAAGTACTTTAGTGGCATTACACAACGGCCATTTGCTGGAATATTCGCCCACTGATGAGTGTGTTATGATCACATGACTGCTGAAAAATGAGTCATAACATGAACAGACTCACTCTTTCACCATCAGCTCCAGGTAAACCAAAGAGTCCAGGGATTCCAATGAAACCCTATGAAGAAAACAGAGAGAAACAGAGAGAAGCTCAATACTTCTGGAGCAGAGGAAAACAGGAAAGAATGATCACAAATCACGCTTTTTTTAGTATCTAATTTTTTCTCAAAAGTGATGTTCAGGATGGTTAACATGTGGTTACCAGGGTGTTTTGAGTGGTTGCTAAGCTGTTCTGGGTAGTTGCTATATTGTTTCTAGGGTGTTCTAGATGGTTACTAAGGTGTTTTGGTAGTTGCTATGTGGTTACTAGGGCATTCAAGGTGTTTGCTAAGATGTTCTAGGTAGTTTCTACACTGTTGCTAAAGTGTTTTTGTGGTTGTTTTTAATGTGGTTACTTGGACATTCTAGGTGGTTGCTAAGCAGTTCTGGGTAGTTTCGATACTGTTGTTAGGGTGTCTTAGTTTGTTGCTAAGGTGTTTTAGTAGTTTCTATAGTTTTCAGGGTGGTTGCTAAGGTGTTTTGTAGTCCAAGTGTTTGCTTGGGCATTCTAGGTGGTTGCTAAGGTGTTGTAAGTGGTTGCTAGGGTGTGCTAGGTGGTTGCTACAGTTTTATAAGTGGTATCTAGAGTGTTCTAGGTGGTTGCTAAGGTGTTGTAAGTGGTTGCTAAGGTGTTCTGGGCAGCTGCTACATGGTAAATGGCTGTTAAGGGGTTGTAAGTGGTTGCTAGGGTGTTCTAGGTGGTTGCTAAGGTGTTGTAAGTGGTTGCTAAGGTGTTCTGGGCAGCTGCTACATGGTAAATGGCTGTTAAGGTGTTGTAAGTGGTTGCTAGGGTGTTCTAGGTGGTTGCTAAGGTGTTGTAAGTGGTTGCTAGGGTGTTCTATGTGGTTGCAAAGGTGTTCTGGGCAGCTGCTACATGGCATATGGTTAAGGTGTTGTAAGTGGTTGCTAGGGCATGCCAGGTGATTGCTAAGGTGTTGTAAGTGATAGCTAAGGTGTTGTAAGTGGTTGCTAAGGTGTTCTAGGTAGCTATTACATAGTATATGATTGCCAAGGTGTTGTAAGTGGTTGCTAGGGTGTGCTAGGTGGTTACTAGTGTGTTGTAAGGGGTTGCTAGGGTGTTCTAGGTGGTTGATAAGGTGTTCTGGGTACCTGATACATAGTATATGGTTGCTAAGGTGTTCTAAATGGTTGCTAGGGTGTGCTAGGTGGTTGCTTATTATGCTATCCCCATTAATTTCATAGATTGATACTTTCCATAGATCAACAGATTAAGGAGAAATGTCAGAGACAAAGTAAATACTAAAATAGAAACTTTAAACAAACCCAACTCATAAGACTTATGACTTATAATCACTGGCAATCCAGCAGCAGATGTCCACTATATGATCAGTATGAACTAATCACATGGATGGACAGATGAATGGAGAGGTCATGGATGGATGAACGGATGGACATCTTCGTGTTGATGCAGGCCATGAAGTAAGTGTATATGCCCATGGACTGCATGGTGCTGGCCTCCACAATGTAGTCCAAGGGCACATACGCTCACTTCAGGGAACAAACGATGAAAGCATGCACAAACAAACACAGGGTACAACAATAACTCTCACACACATCCAGCAAAAACTTCACACAAGGTGCTTTTACGTTTTGGTATTAATGTATTAAAAATATAGATTTTTTTATGAAAACACCCAAGATGGCTTGACGAACACAGATAAACTACATATTGTTATAGTTGTGTATTTATTATATTCATGTTTGATAAGTTAAAGCATTTCTATCTTCTTTTTATTCGACTACATTAAATCCCTTTGTCCATATTAGGAATTTCCTGGAACGTTATATTACTTTTGTGAGTCATATTTAGAGTTTCTGCACAGGGGCGCACCTCTGGCTTCCAATGTACTATAAATTAAACAATACATGCGTTTATAGTGCTCCATAACGCTCACACCACCCTATTTTGGGAAAAATAATACTTCTCTCTGAAGAAATTTGAAGCAAACAGTGGTGGGTAGTAACTGGATTATGTAATCAGATTCCAAAAATGAAGGATTTTGTAATTGGATTATATTATATTTTAAAATACTCGGAATTAGACTACATTTACTTTTTTTAACGATTACATATTTTTCACACAAGTCTTTGTCTTTGAAAGGCTTCTGTCTTTCAAAAATATTAAACTGCTTCATGAAATCCAGTTTAAGAAACCTAGAAGTGTTGTTAATGACAACAAATGGAAAATATTTTTATTCTCTTTGCATTTTTATATCAATATGGTACAATATTGTCCTATTTTAATCAATGTGATAAATGAGTTAGGTCAAAAGAAATCTAAAAGTAGTCCGATTATGTTACCTAAAACGTGCAATGTAATGGATTACAATTGTATAATAACAAAGCTATAATTGTTGTCATATAATTTGGAATCAGTAACAATCTACAATTTGTAAGTAATCTACCCAGCACTGAAAGTAAACAGCTTTTAATGAAAATCTAAAATGTTAGGCCCTTGATGTTGTAGTAGTTTTCCCCTGTGGTTTCAAAAATTATATTGAATGTCGATATTATTCAATGTATCGTATCAAATTATTATATTATTATTATTATTAGAAATTCCAGTATCGTGACAACAACACTAGTCGGCATACAAATGTGCATTGGAAGCAGTGCTGGGTAGATTACATACAAATTGTAGTCCATTACTGGTTATAAATAACATGACGAAAATTGTAGTTGGTAACTACTACAAGTCTACTTTTAGATTAACTCATTTATTACATAGACTTAAATGGTATAAGTGTACATCATATTGATAAAAAACAAAAAGAAAGAATATATATTCCATTCCTTATCAACATCATGAAATGCATTAAATATTACATTACAGCAGGGTTTCCCATACTGTATGTAAGTTTAAGTTCATTTAGAATGGGAGGAAAAAAATAATTGGGGTGAATCAATAAATTATGAATAATTTATTGCCATTGTGTAAATAATATGTAAACATGTAATCCATAAAGAAATAACTGTAATCTGATTGTGAACATTTTAAAATGTAATATAATCTAATTACAGGTACTTTATTTTTGTAATCTGATTACGTAATCCAGATTACATGTAATCAGTTACTACACAGCATGTAGTATGTGCAGTGACTAAAGACAGCAGGGCCTCAGTCTGATTTTAAACAGGAAATTCCAGCCAATGGGGGCGGAGCCTACCCTGATAAAGAGCCTTTAATACAGCTCGACTACAAACACAACAGCCAAGGCATGTGTGTGTGTGTGTGTGAGCATGCTATATAAAGCGGCACAATGAGAATAAAATATAAATTGTTTCTGAATACATCAAATAGACGACAGGGCAAGATAAATGAAGGTGGCTGTACATGCGAACATGTTAATGTGACCATAGGAGGCTAAAAACACACATAAACGCACACTTATGGCTCGGGCAGCTGTCAGCAGCAAATTTGTCATGCTTGAGTCTCTGTTGACTCAAAAAACAGAAAAAGGAAAAACCAGGGGGACGAAAGAAAAGAGAAGCTGTAGTAGTAAAAATCTCTCTCGAGGTCAAATCACTTGACTTTAAAACTAAGTTGTATGCTACATTTTTAGCTTTGTAAAAGATCAAACAATGCAAATAACCTAGCAACGGTAACTATAGGCCCGCTCGGACAGCTCAAATGTCACAATGACAGCGTTGTAAGTTGCAATCATACATCAAACGGGAAGAAGATGTGTACACACCCGAGCCCCTTTTGGCCCGACAGGCCCTATTGGACCAGGTAAACCCTGGAAGAGAAGAAAAAGACAGAGAGGCTTCAGAAACAGGCTTAGGATTTAATCAACACACATCATTTAACAGGAATAATGGAACCGAAATTAATAGCTTGTTTCTTTTGATAAGTATCCAAACTTGTGTGCCCACAAGAAAAAAACCATGATGAACTTATAATGGTTTTATCATAGGCTTCATATATTTAACAGAGCCACAAAACACTTGTATATTTTATGTCTTTTTTTTATAGATAGACAGATTTTTAAATGTTTCATATATTTTATATGTTAAATATATTTTTAATATTTTATAAATATATTATATTATACATTTTCTTTAATAAACATTTTCAAATTTGGGCTGATATGCAGAAAATAGCAATGGATAAATGTTTCACAAATGAGCTTTTTCTTTATTTGGTTAGGTTATAAAATGAAAAAGGGGTTTATTTGCAATGATGACTGGATAAATAAATATATGATGTGAAATAATAATTTGACTTATTGGTTTATTTTATTATGTTTGAAGAAAAAGACGGTTAAGTTATATTTGACAACATAATGCTACGATTGACCAATCAGATTTATGTATTCCAAAGAACCGTTTTATATATTTCAATACAAGCAACTGCAATGAGCTCAAGATGTGTTAAAAACAAAGACTTGTAGGTTCTGGACAGATATTTCGAAAGGATGGAGATTTATTCTGATTAAATCCAAAACTCCATCAATGAAAACAACACAAGCGTGTCAAAACATCTCAATACTATGCGGTCAGAGTGAGCAAATACATCCTTTCCTATAATTGAATGCTGTGATTTTCAATAGCGGTGGCCCGCAGCTATACTGAACAAAACCCAATATCTATGCCAGGGCAACGTACTGCTAAATTAATTGCATATTTTCCATGAGCAGTCAATGAAAAACAAAGCATAACACACTCTAACGAACGAACGGACGCACACACACACACACACACACACACACACACACACACACACACACATACACATACACACCACACTCCACAGCAGAGGAAGATCTACTGCACCTGCCTGCCAGGATAGCCTTTGGCTCCAGCTTCTCCAACAGGACCTTGTTCCCCCTGTAAAATAAGACAAAGAGAAATGCTGGTTCTCCTAATATACATTAAAACACATACATTTACTTTAAAGACCCAGTGTCTGAACCAGGAGCGGATCTACCGGGGTGGCACGGGGTGGCAACTGCCACCCTAAGAAAAAGCTGTGCCACCCCACCTGCCACCCCAGAATTATCACAGAATAAAATATAAACGTAAGCAGTGCTTCATGTGCTATTTTTCAGCCGCGGCGATGACAGCCTAACGGAAAATAATGGCAAAAAACAAACAAACAATTCTTTCACTAAACTGTGCACGATGGTTGCACGCGCAAGCAGCGCGCCCAGTGTAGTCGGCTTCATTAACAAATGACTCTTATGAACCGGTTCTTTTTGAGTCGAAAACACAAAGCGCGGCCCATACGAATTGTTTTTGCATTTGTTCGTGAATCAGATACTGATTCTCGGTTTATTCAGAAGTCCTCTGAGAAATCTAATCCCGTCCGGATGTGTCTGAGATTCATCCCGTAATTGTTTGGTGATCGATTCTCCGACCGCTCGCTCCACTTTCATCATGGATATAGAGATCTTTCTGCCATATCGGACGAAACAATAACATGAAATCAATAAGAAGATGCAGATCACGAAAACTAATAGCAGAGTTAGGTAAGAATATTGTATTGACGTTTTCTCGATTGTTAACATAATATAGGCTAACTGATTTTAGTTGGTCCATTTTCCCAAACCATTAATTCAGTTCTCAAAACAAAGACTCGTTTATCAAAAAGTTTAACAATGATTAAGTTAAACATTAGGTAACTGATTACACCAATTAGAATCTCTGCATCCCAACAACGGAGAGAGGAGAGAGCTGAATGAATAATATACATGGGTTTTACACATTCAGTATAATTACAGTACAGTACATTATTTGATGGAAATTTCCATATTCTACATATTCTACATGTTGTACACCTTCAAATGTGTGACTGTCAAATTTTATTTGTAATAATTTTTTATGTGTAGCGACTGCATGTTTTCAGAAATGAGAAATGACTGCCTATAGCTAGTCTTGTGTCAGGAGACCAGGAAACTGCTGTATACTGTAATGAAATTTGACCAAATGTACAGTGGATGCTGAATTTACTTATTTTTATTTTGTTCATATACAATTCTTTGGTATTTGAACTTTTCTAGTGTTTTTCATCTACTGCAAGATTACTTTACAATAGTAAAATGAAAATGATCTGTTCCCCAAAGTTCATTGCTGAATTATTATTATTATCTGTAATTTAATTTATGTTGTATACTGTAATAGACATTGAGCTGCAATAATAATTCCTTAATCCTAAGAGTTTTTTAAGTGTTATTGATCTCATGAGTTTTCACTGGGCAGGAAAGTCATCTGTGTATTTGAATTGTGTGTAAGTATTTAAGAATACTTAGCTCAGAAACATTTAGAACCTGTTGAAGTTTTTTATATTGTGTATTGACTTTGTGCCATGATGGATATTGAAAAATTTTCATTTTAAACAGTATAGATGATTACTTAATGGTAATGCAATATTTGTGAACAACTGTGCATGACGGACAATCAATCCCCAAAAACTATGGATGGGGGCTTGCTTTGGTGTTGCCACCCCTCATAGACCCCGTGCCACCCCTTTGCCACCCTAAAAATTATTTTCTAGATCCGCCCCTGGTCTGAACATGTAAAATGCATCAATGTCACTGCATTTTATTTGGAAACGATGGTTTCCTTTTACAGAAAAAGCACAATCAAGCTAAATGTTTTTGATTGTTGGGTTTGAAATGATAAATCAAAAGATTTATAGACAGGATTGTGACAGTATTTAGTGGAACATGTTTATAGTTAATGTGATCATCAAGCTGATTCAAAGACACTGAGCAAAAATGATAAAGAAAAATGAAGTAAGATGCCATTTTTGAGTTGACATTTTGATCTAATGCAATGGTATTTATACGTAAGTGTGGCTTAAGACTACGTAATATTAAGACGTAGGCTTAATAATATATCAATATATTATTCACTATATATTCAATAGTGTAATAATAGAAGGAGTGATAATCATGATTTCTGGACATCAGTGCATGTTGATGGATGAATGCATTTGATACTTTTTGAAAACCTTAATATTTGCATTTGGGTATCAAATTTGATTCCAAATGAAGCATAACACAAAATATTCTCTTGCTGTATTTCGACAACTCTTTTTGACTATTTTTATTTCTCCAAAAAGAATTTTAGGAGAAATTCTTATTAATATTTGATACTCAAAAATTAAATAACTGAGAACACTATTAAAAGTAAAGTGTGTCATTGTCGATTGCTTTTCTTTTCAATCATCAAAAAAAAAAAAAAAAACTAAAAGACCTTCAAAACAGAATTAGACACTGGTAAAAATGTCAAATCTACTATAAAATAAATATAGTAGATATATACATAATATATAAACGCAAAGTGTGTAGTTATGACATCTGCCAGTAAGGGCTATATTAGCTCAGCTAATGGCATGACTTTGGGGGCGGGGCTATTTGTTTGTCTGCCTAATAGCGGACAGGGAGAATGTTCCGTTTAAAATCAGTCCTTATTTTGCATTTCTGTTTGGTGATGCTAGGCACAGAAATGACACACTTAGTCTCCTGAGTTATGAAAGAACACCCTCTGAGCAATAAAACTTTCCTCTGGGTGTGCGCGTTTGTCTTTCCTCTCACTAAACTTTTGACTTGTAAGGACGGTTCACCTTAAATAACACAGAGGGCTTTATAAGGACTTTTTCTTGTCATGTGAATGTCTGTGTGTGTATTTTAAGAGGTAAATCTATCCATGGATTAGTTATGACTTGTGAAGTAGGTTTTTGACTTGGATGAGAATATCCTCACACTTTGAGTGTTTGTTTATGTGCTTGTTTGTATGTGTAATAGTGTTTGTGTATCTGCATTACTCACTGGTTCCCCGGGAAGGCCTGGTGGTCCTGGATGGCCTTTTTGTCCCTGTTCACAAAGAGGACACATGACGATTTAGTAAACACTTAAGTGATTTACACACACACATACACAAACTGTAACAACCTAAGACAAATGAAAGGCTACAAACCACTTTCTAAAAAAGGATTTGGAAAGGCACGCACAGAAATACGTGTCTCCCACAGTGAGCATGCATTTTACAGATCCATCATTATTGACCCAATCCATCTGTAGTCAATAAAGAAAGCAGTGCAATATTTTCCACACACGACTTTATGTTGAACAAAATGTGCATCTGCACATGCGCGTTTGCAACATATGTGGGTTTCAATGAGCAAACGTGTATGTGTGTGTGTATATTGCAGATATAAATGTTTTCCTGTTATAGTCAAGCTCCCACGAGTATTACAGGCACAATATTGTGCTGACTACAGCAAGACATTGACATAGAGCGGAAAATACGCATCAAAGGTGGAACAGAGAGAGAGACGGGTTTGAGGGAGGAATTTAGTAAAGTGTGAGACCTCACGAGTGCGCCAGTAGACAGACAAGAAAAAATGGATAAACTATAAGAATATTTTCCATGTTGCATGTGAACCGCACTTCTGAATGGCGTGTCTTACAACAGAGAACTTAAACTGAACATGAGCTGCTAAACAGATAGACAGACAGACAGACAGACAGAAAAGTTAAACAGATACATAGACAGAGAGGTTAGATAGAAAGACGGACAGGCAAAATGGATAGACAGATAGATAGACAGACAGACAAAATGGACAGACAGACAGACAGACAGACGGATAGATGGGCAAACAGACAAACAGAAAGACAGACAGACGGATAGATGGGCAGACAGACGGACGGACAGAGAGCTAGATGGATAGACAGACAGACAGGATTGATAGATGGACAGATAGATGGACACAGAGATAGACAAAATAGATACAGACAGACAGAACAGACAGGATTGATATAGAGAGATAGACGGAAGGACAGACGGACAGACAGACAGGATTGATAGACAGATGGACAGTCGAACAGCTAGATAGATAGATAGACAGATAGACAGATAGATAGACAGATAGATAGATAGATAGATAGATAGACAGACAGACAGACAGACGGATAGATAGATAGATAGATAGATAGATAGATAGATAGATAGATAGATAGATAGATAGATAGATAGATAGATAGATAGATAGATAGATAGATAGATAGATAGATAGATAGATAGATAGATAGATAGATAGATAGACAGAGAGATAGACAGATAGATAGATAGATAGATAGATAGATAGATAGATAGATAGATAGATAGATAGATAGATAGATAGATAGATAGATAGATAGATAGATAGATAGATAGAAGGACATGATAGATGGGCAGACAGACAGAGAAACAGAAAGATAGAGAGATAAGGAAAAAGATAGACATAGACAGACGGACAGACAGACAGAGAGCTAGATGGATAGACAGACAGGATTGATAGATAGACAGATAGATGGACACAGAGATAGACAGAATAGATACAGACAGACAGAACAGACAGGATTGATATAGAGAGATAGACGGAAGGACAGACGGACAGGCAGGATAGACAGACTGATGGACAGGATTGATAGACAGATGGACAGTCACACAGACAGAACAGTAGCGTGAAGTACCATCATTCTAAAGAGAAATGCAAACAAGAACACAAAACTACAAGACACACACACACACACACACACACACTTTCTTCTCTGCCAAACCAGTGAAATCCATCCTGTCACACTCAGCGTTTGAGAGATGTCTGGTTCTTCCATTACGTTTGTTTGTGGGAAACCCAGCTCTAATTCCTGCCTCTACCTCCACATTTCAGCGAACAGCCACACACATGTACCATTGATCTCTGTTTTACATTTACAAGCATTTAAACACTTACATTTACAGTACACTTACAACAAACAAAAACGTCTTATTTTGTTAGAATTCTAAAAAGAATAATTTTATCAAAAAAAAATCTTGTAATCCCTTATAACTTTCTAAGAAGTTGTGCTGTTTATGCACCATCTAGCTGTCCAGCTCTAGAACATCTTTTACTGTTTACAGTAGAATCTGTGTTAAAGGTTGTACTGGATCAGCTGCTTAATCTGTCTGGCCCCTCTGTAGAATCACAGGCTACTTTGGTTTATTATTGGGTTCCGTCATACCTGCATTCATTCACTCGTTTATGACACGCTGCTGTCAGTTTTTCCAGAGGTTCTCCTCTACATTCTGATGTCTCTTTTTCTACCCACAGACACGTAACACAAAGCACATGGACCGCCGCGCAGCCTGCCAGGTATTCACATGCACATGCACACACATTAAACCATATGTACAAACATGCCACCAACAACTCATTTTAATAATCAATTAATCTATCAATTATTTCTGCAATAAATCAACTAATTGGATAATAAACAAAAAATAAAATAATATTTAGTATTTTGAAGAAAGGCATGCTATTCCACACCTTAGAACTGAAATAAAAGGAAAATATATATACATCACTGTAAAAAACTTAAAACATCTTAAAATTTGTTGAAATAACTTAAATATCCAACGTAGTATATCCAGTATAATCCAGCTAATCAGCTTCATTTTTTTTCATCTGCATAAATTTTTTTTTAAACCAGACACAAAGTGGCAAACAAACACGGCACCATAATTAGTTATTATACAGAAGTAAACAAAAATTTGCTTAATACCCAACACTGTAATGTATTAATATTACCATTAATTAAAAAATATATGCAATATAAAAATCTATTAATTAAAAAATGTATGCAATATGAAACAGAATTTTCATTTTACAGACAAAATATTATTGGGTTTGATGAAAAAACTGCTCTTCCGTGTTAAATGTTGATCAGCTGTTCATGTGTTATCTTAACCACATTTGATTATCAGGTTAGTTGTACTTTGTCATTGGGTCTAAACTGACAAAGACTTGATAATCGACATTCACTGTCAACTACTTTTATAATAGACTTTTATTGCATTAATTAGTCGTTGCTGCTCTAGACCTAACATACGCATGTTCACAACCATCGTTTCATTTCAGGAATCCGCTACAGGATTTTTCCAGAGATCCCTCTGCTACATCCTTCCAATGCAAACACACATACGAAGCTGTAAGTGCTATTGCTTACACTAAAACGCCTGGCAGAGAGTCTAAACTTGCTATAATCATACACAGCTGAGACGCGACACACACACACACACACACACACGCTAATGGTCATAACAAAGAGAGTCACTCATGGTGAACGACTGTACGACTCTCAATAGCCTTGTTTGACGTGTGTGAGCGCGGAGTATAAAGGAGTGATAGACGACTCATTGGGGATTCCCTCTGATGTTTACGCTGGGTTTCCACAGCAACGGGAGACACAGTGAGGCAGAACGAGTGGGAGCGCTCAGAGTGTTTGCGTGGGTCTGGTAAGCAAAGAGGCAAACATCTGCACTCATGTCACCCAGCAAGTGCACAGCAACATTAGTGATGAGAAATAATGAAACAACGGAAATGATTCAAGCCTTTCAGAATATCTTACCTTCCGGCCTTCCGGCCCGACTAAACCGACAGGACCAAGCAGACCAGCATCTCCCTACAAACACAGACAGTAAACATGAGGCACAGTACTGCCACAGGAACCCATGGAGAGCAGATGCTGCTGCTGTAACTCTTCTTATGTTTGCATGTTCAGCAAAGACCCTTATTCTCATCAAGAACAATGTTTTGGCTGTTGTTAACATTTCTCACTTTTTCTCCTTTTGGCGCTTTTCCAGGAGAGAGTCCAGGGTCTCCTTTCTTCCCCTGAAAGAAAGAACGACAAAACAAGAGTTGGAATTTAAATCGTCTGAAGAAAATGTTTCATCATATAAAAGCACAGTCGTTTAAAGATGCTAACCAGATCAAAGCAAGGCTGTTATTTCATCGTTTTGAGCTTTATATGTTACAGTAATTACAGGTTTGCGTGTGCATGTACATGTGTGTGTGTCACAGACAGAATAAGAGAGCGAGAACATGTGGGAAGTTTGACTCCAGGCCGTTCCACCTTAACTAGGTTTGTCTTCAAAGGCCCCTTGAAATAATTAAACACAGAAAGCAGAGAGCGTTCAATCACACAAACACACTCCCCGCTGGGCTGCTCGGCTGTTTACCACCTTTGTTGCGTTTACAGGGATGAAAGAAGTGGACCAATCACACGCCAGGACATCACACACACACCTAACTTGGAAGCATGTTTGGTGGTTTTGGTTTATAACCCGTGTTTAATACTACAGCTACACTTCACCACACAAACACTCGTTTCTGTATCATGGGAAAGTCTTTCCACTACCTGCTGGGCTTCTCATGAGCTCAAATAAATCAAAGGGTTTGTGTGTGTGTGTGTGTGTGTGTACATGTGTTTCCAAAACCTTGTCCGCAGGGTTTTGCGTGCAGCCCAATAGTACCGGCAGGCGAAGCGGTGATGAATATAACAGAAGGCCAAACAGAGGAAGATGAGCAGAGCAGTGCATGGGATCAGACTGCGGATTATCTGACGGTGAGTGTGGGTGAGTTGGTTTTTACCTTCAACCCTGGTGGACCAGATCGACCTGGCTTGCCGTGTGGTCCTGGGGGTCCCTAAAGGAAACGACATATAAACAATACACACATTAGGAATGAACAATTAAGCAAAACTGAATGCATTTAATAGTTCACCCTCTGGCAATAGAAACCGCTTGTGCGTCCCTTGTGGCCACGCTCAGAATGCATCTGCATTATGAACTGCTTCATTTTGTCTAGTTTGATGGTTTTGCGTTCATGTACTTGCGCACTCAAGTATGCTTTGGGCATTAAGTGTTTTCAGTTTACAGTGAATGGATCTGAGATGAAATTGAAGATTGAAGAAATCTTCAGAAACTGAGACTGAAGTCAATTCTTAGCTCCATTTGACTTTGACCTTTCATGTGACCCTGACCTTGTTCTTATTTTAAACGACTTCCCATCTGAGGTCAGAGGTCACAGTGAGAGTCAAGGTCAATGGGTGTCATTGGAGGGAAACAGTCCAGAAATAAGCCCAACAGATTGAGTGATACCATGCATGAAAACAAAACAAAAGCAATGCAAGTGTGTAAAAACAATAGTGTGTGTGTGTGTGTGTGTGTATTTGTATTAGGGCTGTGTGATATACTGAATATTTATGAAATATTGAATATTGTTTTGTTGCTAATATAATATTAAACACACAAGAATAAAAAGAATCAAGTCTCTGATTTGCACCCAGACATGCAATAAAATGTGATTCACTAAATTATTTTAACCAAACTGTCTAAATCAATAAACACTCAAAATGTGGCTTTAAAAAATGTTTTACATTACAGTTTATTCATATATAAGGAGTGAATATGGACTGATTATGTTATGTGTTATAATTATAAAGTTTGGGGTTAGAAAGATTGTATTTTTTCCCCTCGAAAGATGATAATACAAAAAGATGGACTAAACTGATCAAAAGTGACAGTAATGATATAAATGTCACAAAATATTTATATTCTATTTCAAATAATTTCTGAACTTTCTATTTATCAAAGAATCCTGGGGGAAAAATGTATCACCTTCTCCACAAAAATATGAAGCAGCACAACTGTTTTCAACATTGATAATAATCAGAAATGTTTCTTGAGCAGCAAATCAGCATATTAGAATGATTTCTGAAGGATCATGGGACACTGAAGGCTGGAATTCAGCTTTGCATTACAGAAATAAATTACATTTTAAAATATATCCAAATGGAAAACAGTTATTTTAAATTATAATACTATTTCACAACAGTACTGGTTTTACTGTATTTTTGGGCACATAAATGCAGACTTGGTGACAATAGGAGGCTTCTTAGTCGTGTACTAGGAAAAAGTAAAGATTGAGAAGAGTGCAAAGAAAGCGCAAACAGTTTAGGCTGACTTTACTGAAAGACTTCTTTGTTCTAACAAGCAAACACACACACACACACACACACACACACACACACACACACACATTTATACAAATAACATACACATTTAACATGAAAAGGGTGCCGACTGAACAAGGCCTAGCAGTCAGACTTTATAACACATGCTCTAAAATACTTAGCACACACACACACACACAACAGCGTGACCTCACGGCGGTGCTTTGACGCATACACACTACATGTTGACAACAGTTGCTAAAACATCACCTCACACCCATGCCATCCTGTCAACAAAGGTCAAAGTTCAAACAAAGTCTCATGGCTCTTTGACTGTGCTAGAAGATTCCTCACAAGGACTCTTTAGTCAAAGGAATAGACCACCCAAAAATGACAAATCATCTGTGTAAAATACTCTAATACTTCAAATACAGCAGAAAAATGGAATTTAGTACCTGCTCACCTTAGAGGATACCAAACATTTATTTTTATTTATTACACTTAAAATTTAATTGTATTATCTTTTTTTTTTATTGTACTGCTGTACCTTATCCTGCCCAGGGACTTTTTTTTTTATAACAAATTATTAATAATTAATAATAAATTATTTATATTATAAATATTCACAAGATTTTTTTAATAAACATTTATAAGTATCAAATAATATTTATAAAATAAATATTTCTTAAAATATGTCTTATGACAAATCAATTACATTATCACTGATCTGACTTTTATATGGAATATAACGTGATATGTTGCACATATTTGTTAAGTTATTTTTTTTTTATTGAACTTTTTGGTAAATTTTATATTAACTGAAAATATCAAGTGATATTTTAGACGTTAACAAATTATTTATTAATATCCATAGAATGTGTGATAAATGTGTGATAGATATGTGATATAGAATTACAAAAGTAATATTTAATTTATTACTATATTAATTGATGATGAATAACTGTTAATATATTAATAATAATTAATAATATGCTATTTTTATGAACATTATTATTATTAATTTAATTCTTAATACTTTGAAACTATGTGCATTTGTAGTCATGATATTGTAGCTCAATTAATATTTTATTAAATACACAAAAATGACAAAAGAGATAGACAGGAAAGAGAAAGGGCAAATGAACGAGTGTGAAAGTGAACGAGTCAGACAGATCCGGAGGGGCGGTTTGTGTATTGTTCTGAGGTCAGATCGACCTGCTGACCAGACAAAACACAGATACACTCACTAAACACAACCAATAAAGCACAGATACACTGGAGGGAACAGTGTGTGGCACTGCATTTTACACACTTCCTGTTTATATCTGAGGTCAAAGGTCAATGGCTCTTTTAGTCTAACACACACACACACACACACTCACTCACCCGAGGTCCTCTCGCTCCTGGCTGTCCTGGTTTCCCCGGAGGTCCCGGGATTCCCTATGAAACATAAGAGTGCTCTTATGAATCAAACACACACTGCACAAGTGTGCAAATAGTGCTGCAGGGCTCTGTTTAAAAACTAAACAGCAAAGAGGAAACAGGAAGTCATTCGAGGGAATTTCCTTTTTCTGATAATGAGCTATAGACTTACAGAAGACCTGTAGATCCTGAATCCCACTGTGTGTGTGTGTGTGTGTGTGTGTGTGTGCAGTGTGCGTTTATGAAAAGGTCCCTGTGGTCCTTTTCTGTAGCTTTGAAGGTATGTTCCAATCTCACAATCCTAGAGTGCTCAGATTGCACAACTGGCTGGTTTTGTGCAACCATTCTGGGTATCGTGAGTATGACAGCACTAAGACAAGAACATAAGAAATATTTTAAAACAGTCTCTGATCTTTTGAATGATCTATTTCAGTAAATAAGTACGTACAAAACACAGAATCAATGATTTGTTACTGTAAAATATTTAGTCAAATACTTTATATTTCTAAAATTTAAAAAATATATTAACTTTTTTAAATAAAAAGCAATAATATAAACATTAAATTAAATATTTATAAAATAAGTTTAATATTAATAAGTAAATTATGTATTTTATTAAATATAAATGTTTATAAAGTATTTTGTGAATAATTTATTAATAAAATGTTTACAAAATAATTTATACATTATACATTAAATTATAATGTATGTGTATTTATAAAATAGATATTTTATGAATTGTATAAATTCTTTATAAAATAAATATTTATAAAATTAACATTCATTAATATAAACATATTTCTATAAATATAAATGTATTTATATTTTATTTTTATAAATCAAATATATTTATTTAGTTTTATATAAATATATATTTATATTAATCAAACATAAAATATTGCATAAATGCATATTCATAAAATGAATATTTCTAAAATATAAATTATACATAAAATAAATATTTCTAAAATATATTAGTAAAAATAATTTGTCTTCATAATATTTTAGCAAAATACATTTTAGCAAAATACTTAAAATGAACAAAGTAAAATAGGTAATGAATGCTATTTCTTGCTGTTTTTTCTCTCTGTATTTCAGTATTTTAATTTTCTTGCCAAAAAAGTTGTTTGGTACAAAAAAAGTTTCAAACACACCCTTTTAAGCCATTTCAGAGCATAAACATACTTTACATATCAAATGTCCAAAAATATCATGGTTATCCTATCCGGTAATTTCTCCCAGCTCTATGGCTGAAGCGGTATCATATGTATCAGCATAGTTGTTGAAACCGAGGATCAGTTGGGTTTTCTGTCCTGCACCCCCAGCGCAGTGCCACGCGGCACAGGATGAAAGCCTTCATTGAGAAGATGAGTGTGTGAGTGAGCTGCTGTGTGTTTATGTTAAGAATCTCAAAGCTCTAGAACTATGGCTCTGTTGATGGAGGCAGGGGGATGGGGCTTTCTCACCCACATACATGTACACACAGCCCCCCACAACCCTCCAACCGCCCTGTCCTGAATGAACACCCAGATACTCCCATCATGCAACAGGGCTTTCAAACGGTGCTGCTTGAGTTCGCAGTATGCAGTACTTTGTGCACAGTATGACACAAATGACCTACGACATTTGCTACTGCATCTCACAAAGCAATGCAATGCAATGCATTTACAGTGTGCTGAGTGAATCTGAAATAATACAAGCAGCACTATTTATCTTTTACCTTGACTTCTTTCTTAATTGACAAATTTTAAGATACTTTTGGATTAAAAATGCAAAGTAACTTATAACCGAACACCACTCGCTAAATTACTAATGCAACATACCATGGTTACTGTCTAAACTAAAACTATGAAATGCCTTTTTATTAATTAAAACGAAGTGGATTGAAATTGAAATGAAAGAAATAAAATATTAATACTTAATTGAAAAACGTTAAGATAATTTTAGATGAAAAATGCAAAGTAACCCAAAAATATGCAACACATCAGGGTTAGTATTGTTAACTAAAAGAGTTACCCATTAGAAACATTTTTATTAACTGAAATAAAAATGACAAAATGATGACAAACTAAATTAAATGTTGCCTTCGCAACTAACTGAAATAGGTTTAAGTTGAAGCACTATTACTAACTGGTAATAAATAAAAACTAAACTAAAACTAAAACTGAAATAAAATTTAATTAAGCCTAAATAGTAATATTAAAAAAAAAAAAATAAATAAATAACTTGAACCACTACAATTATTAACTGGAAATTTAAATTAAACTAAAAATATAAATAAATGAATACTAAACAGTAATATAAATTTAAAAAAACTAATAAAAAATATATATTAAAAATATACTAAAATGAAAATAATTTAAATATTAATATTACACAAAAAATACTAACATTACACCAAAACCTAAAGTATACCTACACATATATTAAACCTAAATAGTAATTTAAAAAAAAGACTAATAAAAATGAAAAAAGCACAATACGCAAACAAAATTACTGACAATTACACTAAAATGAAAATAAAAATGATAATATTACATGAAAAAAATTAAATTATATTAAACCTAGTAAATAGAAAAATAGTAATATTAAAAAATATATAAAAACAAAAAAGCACAGACACAATTACTAAACATTGCACAAAAATAAAAATGAATATCAATAAAACATACAAAAAAATATAAATAACACTACAATAACATTGCAACAGAGAAGTGACAACAATAGCATACCACTATTTGACCCTGTTTCATGCTAATTTTAAAAATGAGTAGGCAGTTAAAACACATACTGCACAGTATTTAGTCAGCAGTAGCAATCATTCTGAACAGAGCTTGTGAGCGTGATGCTAACTGTGTTTTTTGGGGTCATTGTATGTTTAAGTAACGCTAAAGATAGTGGCTACAGCTCATTATCTTCGAGTAAACGGTGTACTGCAGCTCGGGGCTGTAAATAATAGCAGACTACGAGCGCGTGTGCACATGTAATCGAGAGAATCGCCGGGTGTGTTCCTGCCGTTTTAGTCAAGTGCCTGCTGAATGTGTCTTTATGCTGGATGATGGGGGCTTCTGGGTAATTATCCTGCGGTAATGACAGAGAACATTCTCTTGGGTGCTACACACACACATACCTGTGAGTCCCACCAAATTACACAAAGGTAACCACAGTGATGTGCAGACATAAACAGACACAAGCTTAAATGGGTCATTGTTCAACATGTGGGCCGTCTTGTCATGTTTAGTCAGCTATTTTGGAAAATGCCCTCTAGAGAGTCTGAGTATGATGTCATCACTAACTTTGAACATCCTGTTCGCCAAGAGATTTGCTTGAAATCACTGTTTTTGTCCTTATGTTGCTGCATCTACAGGACTTTAAAGACGTCGCAGTCCTACTGTTTAAATACGGCTGGCTCACATTTAGCACAGGACTTGTAATAACTCACTTATCTTTATATGTTTTTGGGTCACAGGTCAGGTGTTTGTTTTTGAGATTCTGTCTCTTAAACGAGATGGTTTCTGATTAATCTGATTGAAATCCCATGCTTAGTTTTGCATGGATGGAACAGGATTCCTTGCTTGTAAAGTTCTGTGTGAGTGTCTGGGTGACTGATAAAATGTTCACTACTTCCCCTGACCTTTGACCCATCTTTAAAAGCAAGAAAACACTAACACGAGAGAACGATAAATGCAAGTGCAAACTATACAGGCATTACCGACACATTTTTGACCCTAAATTGATGCTAACGACACAAAAATACAAGCAATATTGAGCTGTTTACATCTTTAAGGAGCATTTGATCCACCTGTAAACTCCAGCAATCATATATTTTTAGATTTTTACCAGCATAAACGTCTATCTGGTCAGTAAAACGTGATGTTTGTGCTTTTAGACATTTACAAAAGAATTTATAATGAATTAAACATTTCCATTTGTACTTGAAAGGAAAGTTTTATGAACTGTTCTGCAACCAACATACACTGGGGTCAGCAAGATTTTTTTTTTTTCATTTAGTACTTTTAGTAAAGATGTATATAAGGTCACAAAATATTTTATTTCAAAGGTTTTTCTTTGTATTCAATCCTGAAATAAATGAATCACCGTTTCCACTCAAATATTAAGCAGCACAACTGTTTTCTACATTGACAATAATAATCAATGTTTCTTCAGCAGCAAATCAGCATATTAGAATGATTTCTGAAGGATCATGTGACACTGAAGACTAGGGCTGTGCGATATGACGATATATATCGGATGGACGAAATAAAAAGTCTATCGTTTCATATTATGTTCTATCGTTTATTTCGTGGTGTCGCAAAATACATTGTTTACGGTAATACTTTTTCATCATTTGGATGACTGCGATCTTTACACGCCACCCACGGGACGTGAAGGGGAGACAGAACCAGGTGGAGAACGACCAGAGCTAAACGAGGAGCTCGTTCCTAAACGAGGGACTACATCTGTAGCATGGGCATGCGTTTTTAAGCACCGCAGTTTTAAAACAACCGAATTTAAGCTGTTGCGTGCGCCGTCTCTGTTTCTGTGTGAGAGGCCGCTTTATTGGCTTTGAACAATTACATAAACACACTTATATGCGTCAGAATCCCCGTCTTTGCAAGTATCCTCATAAACACAGCGATTTAGGTCTTAAAAGAGATTAAACTGCTGAAGGAGAAAACGCATATGTAACAGTATATTGGATCCGGACTTCGGTCTTAAAGGGGAAGCTGTCCAATATTCGTTCTGTCTGCCATTCATATTAATCATAGCACATTGCTAAAAAATCTCTCACTGCTCTTGACTAACTCACTTTTGTAACTTTAATAAGAAGAAATAAAAAATAATAATAATATATTTATGTATGTATAGAATCTATACATAATACATGTGTTAATTATATCTATCAGATAGACAGATGGATAGATAAGATATAATTAACACAGTGAAGACTAATTAATTTAATTTACACAATGTATGTAGCGTTTCTTATTTATTGTAGTTTTTTGTTCTATTGCTTGCAATTAGTTTCTTATCCTTATTTCATCACTGACTGTTTATTTATCTTCAGTGAGTTTGAGTTATTTATTTTTTTTTGTCTCTCTTTAGGCTTGTATTAGTTTGATATTGATGACAAGGATTATGAAAATTCTATGGTATCAAATATTTAATATCATAAAAACCTTTTTAAAATAAAAAATATTACTATATCGTTATATATATCGTTACCATGATATAAAATTAGTCATATCGTGATATAAGATTTTGGTCATATCGCCCACCCCTACTGAAGACTGGAGTAATGATGCTGAAAATTCAGTTTTGATCACAGGAATAAATTACCTTTGAAATTATATTCAAATTAAAAGCACTTATTTTTAATTAAAATAATATTTCACATTATTTACTGTATTTATGATTAAATAAACACAGCCTTGGTGAGCATAAGAGACTTTAAAAAATATATTTTAATATATTTATATATTTAAAATATATTTAATAACTTTTGAATGGCAGTATATATATAGTTCTTATTGCTGCAAGTAAAACTAAGACCTCATTAAGCAATATGCACACGGTCCCATTAAAAATATCTTAAATAGGCATGACAAGTGATAAAACGATCCTTTCCATTTTAATCAGACTTTTTGTCCTAAGCGACAACGATGGCAACCAGCAAAAGTTTAGTGAAACCATTAGGAAACCATGGGAAATTTAGTCAGTCTGCTGGATTTAATTTGTACCATGCAAGATAGTCCCGCCCACAGAGAAATTTCATTGGTCAAAAATCTTGCTCCACATTTAACTGAATCTGTACTTGATGTTAATGTGTCATGTAGTCTTTTCGCTTTCAGTGTGGACAAACAAAATATGTGCAGGGAATTGGGAATTGTGCCTGGCATCTAAATTATATTGTTTTATAATAAGAAAAGAAGGACTGAGCGATATTGCCAAAAGATTTCCTTTACCTTCTCTATATGCGTCACTATGGGTGGCATGAGTATTTATATCTGCTCATGTGCCCATTTTTAGCAACAAACTCAAATTTATCGAACACACACAGACACAAACAATGCAGCTCTCTTACCATTTTCCCGGGATCTCCTTTTTGTCCAGGCGGTCCAACCAGAAGCGAAAAGTATGTGGGCTCTGCCTCAAAGCTCTGGAAATCGTTGAAAGCCGGAAGAGTCACAGATTGGATGGCGAACCTTGGAGTGCTTGGTGTGACAGGTGTTTTCGGCTTGTCAAGATTGACTTTGGGGGTTTCCAGAGTTTTTGGTGGTTTGTTTGGTGCGGCGGTGGTGAACGGAGCAGATTTGGGTGTCGGAAGGATTTTTTTGGATGTAGGGTTTGGGGCGGCAGTGGATTTTGGGGTTGGGAGTGTGGTTTGGGGTGAGCGCTGGGTGCTGGTTTTGGGCTGGAGTGGCTTTTTGTTGGTTGGCGAGGGTCTTTTGGGGGCGGTCGGTTCTGGGTCGGTTAATGGTTTGAAAATGCCACTGTGTTTCTTGTTAGGATTGACAGGTTGAGCACCAGTAGAAGCGTTCTTCGTTGGGTTGATCTTGGTGGGCTTTGGCGCCAGAGTTGGTTTCTTTACCGTGGGTTTTACAGCTGCTGGTTTGGAAGGTTTTGGCGGCGTAGGTTTGGGACCAGTTGTTTTTGAACTTCCAGGTTTGGAAGAAGTCGGTCGAGCAATTGTGGGCTTTGGTCTGGAAGGCTTAGTTGCACTAAGCTTTGGAGACGTTTTTCCTGGAGTGGGTTTGGATGCAGCTGGTTTTGTAGGGGTAAGCCAGACCGCTCCAGGCTTTGAGGCAGTCGGCTTGGGGCTTTTGGGTGTCCTGAGAGTAGGTTTGGGGGTGACAGAATTTAAATATCCCCAAGATAAAGGAGCTTCTAGTCCTGTTTGCATCAAGGAAAGGGGTGGAGGTGTGGGAGACGTGGGTTTAGGTCGTACACTGTTGCTGGTTCTCACTGCAGAAGACCCTCCTGCACCATTTATGGAGGTCCAAAGGAAATTAGTGGGAGTGAAAGTGAAAGTGCGATTAGGTGGTAACGTGTGGGCCAATAGTGGTGGGGCATGTCGGGACGGGAGGGGAAGTAGAGCGGGAGGCGCTGGCCTGTAGGTGTCATTTTCTCTGCACTGCCTACGGATGGCGCTGCAGTAGTTCTGCTGCGCTTGTGCCGAGGGCACCACGTCAAACTGGCAAACCGCACCCTCGAAGGGTACTGCACCCGGAAGCAAAGCACTGGTGCCGCCCAAGCGGAAGGTCCCGCGAGGGTTCAGGCGTTCGGGAAGTACGGGGAGTTTCTGCGTAACTCCACCATCGCTCTCCGAGCAGGGAGAGTGTAGGGTCACTGATTTGCTGTTTAAAATGAAGGCTAGATGATGCCAGCGCCCGTCATGGAGGTTGTACGGGAAAACCGCGGCATTCCCGGGGCCGGCATGAAGCGTGAGCTTACCGGGCGAAATTTCCAGCCCGAGCTGAATCCGTTTCCCGGATAGGACGGAGAAGAGAAATGCTGAGTTTAAGCGGTGAGATCGGACGCTCAGGACGATAGTGCAGTTCCAGAAGAGTTCTGGTGGGAACACGGAGCGTGTCGCCGTGGTAACTCGTGCCCGTGTTGTGAGGATGACTCCAGAGCGGAGGGAGATGACGCCAGCGGGAACGGTGCGAGAACCGAGCTCAGCACGCAGAGCCAACCGCTGCAACACGTCCACATCTGCAACACAAAGCAAAAGACACCTTAATACACACATATACACTTTCACATTTACACGTATATAAAATTATTGTATTTTTTTATATTATGTAGTATTTGTATGCAATTATAATATTATAAAGTACATATAATATAAACACACACACATGTGACCCTGGACCACAAAACCAGTCATAAGGGTTCATTTTTTGAAATTGAGATTTATACATCATTTAAAGTTTTAAAGTTCTCCAAATTAAGTCCTTAGCAATGCATATTACTAATCAAAAATTACGTTTTGATGTATTTACGGTAGGAAATTTACAAAATATCTTCATGGAACATGATCTTTACTTGGAACAAATATACCCGTGTGACTTATGACTGGTTTTGTGGTCCAGGGTCACATATACTGTACACACACATCTTATATATAATAAATAAATATATAAACTTTTACACTTACAGTGTAAAAGTCTCTGAATTGTGTGTGTGTGTGTATATATATACACACACACACACACAAAAATACATAAATACACACACACACACACACACACACACATATATATATATATATATATATATATATATATATATATATAATCTATTTAGATTTTTATTTTTTTTCATGAAAAATAAATTGATTCATTTTGATTGCTTCTATTGTCCTCATTTGAAAGTTGCTTTGGATAAAAGCGTCTGCTAAGTGACTAAATGTAAATGTAATGTAAATCTAAATGCATCTAGATGACTAACACAGATGAACACAGTAAAGCCATAAAACTTTCATTTTGATTTCATGGCATCTTGAGGAGATCGATGACTCCGCATTACATCATTTTAATGCGCTAATTCAGTTTTGTGCCATGTGTGTTAAATTCCAGCAGGGAAACATCCTCCGAGGCTAAAACGAAGCAACGAGTTAACAGCTGCATGTCTGTGTCCGATGCCAGAACTCTAGTGCTAAAAACTGGCTATTGACAAGGAAAATTTGCGAACTTATCACAGTGAATTTGTGTATGTGTTTCACTTGGGTCAGCGTTTGGCTTCACGAGGCCAGGACAGAGCCAAGAATATGAGAACAGCAGCAGAAACTACTTCATTCACACAATAGAACACTGTCTGAATGATGCATTTGATTGCGTAAATGAACGTGTGTTTGTGCTTCACATCAATATCATGAATCAATAGTCAGCAAAACCGTGAAGGACTATCAGTGCTGCATGTTACTGTGTTGTCACCAGCTAATCAGTGCTGTCATAACATAATTTGTAGGTGTAATTAGTCACATAGCATTTACAGCTAAGGTGACTAGCTCAAAAAAACATGTATTCAGAACTGAGCATCGAAGAGTAGAGATGGCAGAACGCAAATTGTGTATTTCCAAGAAGACTTGAGTGAGTGCGCACACACAAATTGGGTAAAATGTAATTAAACATAGCGATTTATTTAATTGCTTTGCAGTATTAAAAAATATCAGTGAATTTATAATCAAAACTTCTCTTCAGTGGATGAAAATTTCTGCTGAGCTTGTCACAATGCATTCTGAGATTGATTTATCTGTGAAGGACACATGTGCTGCTTCCTTATAATTTGGATAGAATGCAGCATAATTATTAGGCAAACCCAAAATGCATTGTGATATGCACCTTAAAAATGTAATCTCAGTTGTTGGACAATCAAAAAAAAAAAGTTTCATATAAGTATACTAAAACTATATGTAACATATCATAAAATATATATTATATTATTTATTTATTGTCATTTAAAATAGGCTAAGCCAACTGATGAACTCAGTAAACTCTTGTTGCTGTCATGTGAATGGATCTTAATGCTGTGATCTTTGGTTTGATTTAGTACATTTATCATAACTTTATTCCCAGGATTTTTCATATGTGTGTTACTGTCTAGAGATCAGCATGAATCAGCAGTCAAGTGGGAACATGAGGTCATTTTTTCTATAAAACAGACATGCACTCACACACACACACACTCATTCATGTAAAAGGGGTTATAGGACATGCTTTACTGAGGAAAAAGTGCTTGGAACTGAGAGACTTTTGGCAGGAGAAAAGGTAAAAGTCGGGTAAGGAAACTCATACGTATGTGAGAGAGGGTGTTTGAGTTTCATGAATTAGGGTTTAAAGTTTAATGTTGTAAAACTTTCCAAACTTAGCGGAAAGTGCAAGAACATGAAACTTTATTATTGCGCAATAATTCAGTGACCTCAAAAATCTACCATTTCCATTGCAATCACACATACGCAAACAAATGTTGCATGTTCATAAAGATAAAACTCATTTTTGTTCATCTCTTACCTTCAAAGAGTACTTGGGTGAATCCAAAAGAAGTACAGTAAAGTAGAATACACAGAAGAAGAGCTCTCCTAGAGACACACAGAGAAAGGCAAAGTTACTCATTTGAATTTCCACTATTTTTGCGGCTAGCAGAGTTAAATGTTGAATCAGACCTTTACATAACAGAAGCCACTTGTCAAAACATCATCACTACAATGGAGGTACACATTTAAGGCTTCTTGCACTGGCCTCGACCCAAACAAGTGGAAAATTTTACTGGCAACACCATCTTTCCGGAGCGAGTGGAGCGAACCATCAAACCGATGGATGATGCCGGCCAGTTAAATGTATTTCCATGTTTATAGTCAATGAAAACATTGTGCGTGATTTCGGTTTCTTTTCTTTCGTTTGGAAAATGGTCAAAATATGCACACAAGCATATACTTAAGAAGTACATTTATGTGGACGAAATAAAATGAATTTCCCACCGTTGAGCATTTTACAAAATCATCTTAGCATATTAACGATGCATCAACTCAACAGTCAAATTCTGGTCAATACTGATTATTGTCATGTTATAGCCGATAACTAATAAATAGTCAGTCATAGTAAACCCTAAAAATGAAAATCAATCATTTTAGATGCTACAGTGAATCTAGCCACCTTTTTTAAAGAAGTTAATATTCTAAATAATGCTGTTCTTTTTAACTTTCCATTCATCAAAAGTCTGAAAATAATGAAGCAGCACAACTATTTTCAATATTGATAATAATCAGAAATGTTTCTTGAGCAGCAAATCAGCATATTAGAATGATTTCTGAAGAATCATGTGACACTGAAGACTGGAGTAATGATGCTGAAGATTCAGCTTTGCATCACAGAAATAAATTATATTTGAAAATATATTCAAATTGAAAACAGTTATTTTAAATTATAATACTATTTCACAACAGTACTGGTTTTACTGTATTTTTGGGCACATAAATGCAGACTTGGTGACAATAGGAGGCTTCTTAGTCGTGTACTAGGAAAAACGGTAATACCGTTTAATATTTTAAACGGTAATAATATTTTGCAATATTACTGGTATTTTTGATCAAATAAAGGCAGCTTTGGTGAGCAAAAAAACTGAATTATTCCAAACTTATGGCTGGTAGTGTACAATATGAAAAATTATTTTGATATTTGCTGAAATACATTTAACAGTAATGAAATAATTTACTTTAAGTGAGTGTCAGATGAAAGCAAAGGTAATCTATAAAATAATAGACACAAATATCTAATACTGACCGTTACAAAACCCCTAATATCGGCTTACCGTAGCAAACACCACTTATACTACAGTCAAAACTGTTACACTTTATGTGTGACGGTACCACAAAGGAACCTCAGATGCAGTTTTTTGCCAGACTGACCCTGATGAACTTTGACCTTTGAACCCTAACCTCTGATTTCACAGGCACATGAAAGAGGAAGTGACTTGCAGGGGAAGGATTTCAATTATGATTGGCAGGATAGACGGTGTGCTAAACCCCCACCGTGTCTGGGGACATGTTTGTGTGACTGAGAGCCTTCGCCTGACAGCTGCTTTAAACATTACCTGCTGACCACAAAACACACACACACGATCCTAGACTCCCCCAGGATCCCGTACCTGAGTCAGGAAGTGAAGCGTCTCACCGCAGAGTTTCTCAGCCAATCAGAACGGCAGAAACCCCGGCCAGTCTGACCTCACAGTTAGTAAGCCACCGCAAACAGACGAGTGAGAAACTGTGTGTGTGTCGCAGCTGAATGTGCTCTTTCTATTGTGTGTGCGCTGCAGAAAATGACTCATGTATGTGTCAAGCATCTCTTGAGTCTCATAAACACTCTGCGAGTGAATATTTGTATATTGCAATAACTGAACATTTTGTAGGAAATGTTGTATGAAAACCTGCATGAGAAAACATGTTAAACTGAGCCGACAGATTTACATCCCTCAGTGATGCTAAAATATCCAATAACTCAAGTTATTATCCAATAACCAAAGCAGATTTAGAAAATAAAGCGAATACAAGTGTAAGTCTGAGGGACTAACTTATAGAAGCCTTTTTCTGCCGTGCGATAAAAATAAAAAAAGGTCATTGCAATGATTTATCTCACAATTCTGACTGTTAATTAACTCAATTCTGAATTTATATCTCAAGATTCTGACCTTTTTTCATCTAATTTGGACAGAAAAAAAACAACCTCCCATACAAACTTGACCATAGGAGTCAGTAAAATCAGACAAAACTTCCATTAGGAGATGTTGTCAATTGGAAAATACTCATTAAAATTGGCTTATGTAAGATTATTACATAAGATTATTAGAAGTCTATTGCATTAAAGTAAAAGTGTATGTACTGTTAATATAATAAATTTAGCTCTCAGGTTTCCCTCTTCCAGGCCTACAAAGTTATTTAGTGAGTGGAATTTTCTCAATGGTAGCAACCACATGCACACACACAAATGTGTAAACTCACACACACTAACACACACTATGTACACAGAAGACTAAAAAGCCCCATCCTTGCATACAACAACCCTTCTCTTTCTCTCTCTTACTTCAGTAATAGGGGAGTGGAAAATTCCTTCCATTCGGCACACAGTGATGGACATTGATGAGGAAGATCCTGACCCCTGCTCTACAACACCCTCTCTCTCCATTTCACTCTAACATTTAGGGGCAAAATACAAGTTTGTGTTAAAGTCTGGACGTATTTAAGTATACATGTAGGAAACGAGAACATATCTCTCACATTGATGCTCCTAAATGATTATATTCCTGTCAGGTAGTGAGTTGGTGCATTGTAGGGCGCACCCTGGCGGACAGTGGCGGAAGCGCAAGGGATCCGGTTACAGGAGCGATCAGCGCCGTCAGAAAACAAACGAACAGCGGTAGAGAGCGCAGAAGAGACCGCACAAGATGCACTAAAGCAGAGGAACCCTACAAATAATTATGAAACGGATAGTTGATAGGTTAATTTAGCGTTTCAGCTGTGCAAAAATACCCGACTCACACAGCTATGACACGAAACACCTGTTCACCAGCCACTGTGTGTATCACTGCGCAGTTCAGTTTACACCTCAGGGACTAGATCTTTGAGCGGAAGTATGGTACATTTGCATAATAAAATAACGTTTTATGGAAAACATATATGATGATATGTCTATAATTGAATAGCATCATCACACTGTAATTTCTGTTTCACATTCAAGTTTGCTGGAAGTTGTTCAAACGCTTCATGTCCAAGACTGACTCATGGCCTTTTCCCCTAGTTTCGTTTTTCATTCATTTAAAGAGACGTTTTCTGCAACAGATTCGTGCAATGCATTTGGGTAGATATCATAAAATATATTGTATAATGGTTGTCAGAATGGTATTTAAAACACGATAAACTAACAAAGTCATAGAAAGCTCACTTCAAACGCTTCAGTACAAGCACAGTTAATATGTATAACCTCTAGAGTATTTTTTTTTTTACCTCATTAACCGTTTCTTGGTTTCTTTGGTTCCATCAATCTCAGTTTATGATATAAATAACTATTCGCGAACGTTCTATAATAGAATGTCGCATAAAACCTTCCCGGAACGTTACAAATTGGAACGTTCCTGGACCTCTCATTTGATTCTCTGTTTACGTTTCATTACATCCAGCTGTCCTGTCAGCTATTCTAAGACCTGAACAAGTTCATTCATTCATTCATTCATTCGTGACGCGTCCACGGTTGTGGGTGTGAGGAACGGAAGTCTTGTTTGTTTAGCGTCACTGTGCGGTTTGCACTGTGATGTCCAGTGGCAAATACACACACACACACACACACACACAAGCACAGTGAACCTATTTTGAACTGAGGTGTCCAAAAAACCGTCCAAGAATTCCATGTTTCCACGAGCGCCTCGAATACTCAACAGTCAAGAACCTAGAGCGCGTTTCCCCAGTGCTAAAAAAAAACACCGGAACCGAATGATGTTCAGGACATTAACGAAATAATCTACTCTGGACAGATTTCCCAGCACTCTGCCGATATACCGATTCTGAATCAACAGCGCGACCAGCGTAGTCCGATTCAACGAATCACAGGCTAAGAGTCGGTTCATTTAAGTGAATCAAAAACACTTGCCGTTTGATAAAACACTGTTGGACTCGTAATGAACCAAACACGGACCGATTGTTTAAAGGCTAAAGACAACACTTAGATAAACAAAATCATTATCAATTTTGTTGAAATTGCTGATGTTTTTAAATGAATGCATGAATGAAATATTATCAAGTAGGTTATTTGTTTATTTCAATATATAGGCCTAGTAAAAAAAATATTGGAATGCATGCAACACTAAAAGGAAAAAGTCATGTTTTGGATTATAAATCTGAAATAATGTCATTGAATTACTATTTAATTTATTTCACAAATGTATTAAAATGAAATGGATTCATAAAGGAACCTGAATCGTTCATAAGAGTCGGGACCATTGCCATCCCTATTTACTAAACAAAGAAAAGAAAACAGCGAGAACGCTTCCTACGTATACGGCTCCTCACTAGAGTTAGAAATGAACCCAAAGACCTGATCCACAGAAAGTCAAGACCATATGCTCTGTGCCTGTGCGCAAAAGGTTTGTATTAAACTGACCTTGGGAGTTCTTGCACCTCTCCAGAAAGCTACGCCGCCTGCGCGTAACGATGGTAAAGAGCTGGCTCTTGCACATCTCTGCTGGTACACCTGGACCCTTTCAGTTAAAGATCTGTTTCTGTTCAGTTCTGAACGCTGGCCAAGCTACACAGGTAGAGCGGCGCGCACGAACAAGCGCCCATTCACCCGGCACCAACACACACAAACCAGCGCGCCCTGCGCAAACATCCAGCCACCAAGCGCTCTTTGTCCCCGGTGTTACCGGCGAATGGAGGCGGCTGACCTGCGTGACTCTTGGTACCTGATATGAGGTAAAACTGAAACTTACTTTGCCACCAGACGAGAGGTTCTGCGGACTCTCCTTCGGGTCGCTAAATTCATTTGTATTCATTTGTCCCGGCAGTCAAAATCCTGATCCGTTAATCTGCGTGACTGCGTCGCTGCCCGAGAGCGCGAGCCGTCGTCTCATGCATCGGATAAACCGTGGTGCGGAATGAGCGCGATCTCCCACCGGTCTGCTGCGCGACACCACCATAAATCCCTCCCGTGGAGCGACGGGAATAATCCGCGGGCGATTCTGTCCGGTCCTGCCCGGGTGCTGTAGGCATTTATGCCGGGTTGGCAACGGCTACAGCGGCTACTGGATGTTTGGTGCTTGGGGGGTTTGAGGAGTCAGGAGTGGAAGTTTCATCCTTTTTCCTTTTTTAAATAGCAGTTTGGAGAGCAGCTGTGGTGAGCGCCGGGTGTCGGGTTTCACGGCCGCCGTACACAACGCCCCTTGTGGGAGGGCACACCGGGGCACCTAGCTCCTGCCAAGGTTAGGCTACCAATGGGCTTTTCACACTTCAAGATGTTAACCCAGGGTCAATTTTAAGACAGGATTAACTCTAGGCCGTCTTGTTCCAGGTTGCAGACTGTTCATGTTTTGTATTTCAGAATTGGTTTATTGGTTTAGGCAAAGCACTAGCAAGCACAAACATTTGGGGGGGGTTTCATGCACTGATTTTTCATGTTTTTTTTTTTTTTGTTTGTTTTTTCAGACTAATGGAAACTCCAAAATACACCTTAATGTTTATTTCATTACACTTTATATATTTGCGTCTGTCAATCAATTTCAATACATATTGTTAACCCTTTCCACTCCGGTGCATATTCTGGATTTCCTCCATACACATACAGTGCAAGAAATGTAAAATACTACAGCCTAATGTATTCCTAATGTAATCAATCGGAAGGATGGTGATGCCTAAAAGTTTGTTTTTCCATATTGATTATTATTAATAGAATCTTTAAATCCAATTTAAAAGACAATTAATATACAGAAGATTGATTTGACTAAACTGACACTATCAAATGAGAACAAAAGCTGGAAGTGAATTGAGCTGGATAATGACATTATTGTCTTCCATAGAACTGCTTATAGCTTATAACTGAATTAGTTTCATAATTGATGAACTGTGCAACACTGGGAGTTATTATTGAACCGAATTCAGTCAACAACTGAATTAACCTGAATAATGATACTATTGTCTTCTGTAGAGCTGCAATTGAAAAACAACTGAAAAGTCATTTCATAATTGATTAATTTTGTGACACAGCGGGAATATTCTGTTTTTGCATCTATGAATTGACTTTAAAAATAAACAACAAAAAAAAGTGACAACTAGCCCCGGTCTCCCCTATTTACAAGATTTAAATTTTTTTTAAAATCGGAAAAATACAGCAACTTCTACATCTGCTTCTACTATATCCACTATTTCTTCATATAACATAATCATTATTCTAAAGAGAAACACTGTTTGTCTTTGTATTCCTTCATCAAAATGTAATAACATGCTCCGTCACGGACACAGCTTTTCAATCCTCCCCTCCAAACACCTGAATCATAGAAACATTTTTTACCATCCACTCAATTGTTGACGGATAAAATCAAATCCTGTCCCTTCTTTTTTTTTCCACATATTGTGTTTCACTCTGAAATACATCACATTATTAAAGTAAAACGGGTTGCAGGCATCATTTTAAGATATAGACTAGTTCTCTCAGATGCTGAAACTAACTGTGACTGTACAAATCTCATGAATATTTAATGAGGCAATCACTGAGGCAGTTTATGATTGGACATCTGTTGCTAAACAGCTTGACTTAACATCCTAGGATTACACGGTTTCATATTCTACACGTTTGGGATAGTGATGCTATAACTTCTTGAGCAGGGCTTCACAACGGATTCAAAAAGGTGCTGAAATGTTTAACTTTCTTAACCTGTGAAAAACCTTCACAGAGTCTGAAGTCCTGGCTGCTCCCTGCAGAGCTCTCAAACGTGCTCTGTGCTAAATAATTTAAGCATGAAGAAAAACAGCAAACATTTTAAGCATTCTGAGTTTCTGTATGGCTTGTTCAGAGGAGAAACAAGTCTGAAAACTTACTGCGTAAAGCGTTTCCTTTAATTATGTGCATTTTGGATGCGTAACCACCACTTAAACCTGACAATTTGCCATGGATATTTAGCAGTGTGAATTTAGAGCTTATTTACCTCGCTGTAAAGATACAGATTCTGATCTAAATCTGGGCCACACACGCCCACATCCAGGCCAGGAACGTCCCGCCCTGTAAACGCGAGCATATTTAAGAATACATTTCTCCTGTACCGCTGGCCATCAGCAAGAGTGTGTTTTTCCCTCCATCAATCACTTGATATTCTTTCATCTTCATGCTTGATGTCAGCATCAGTTTAGCGTTGGTTGTGTACGTCACTAATAGAATAGATGCAAACACACCAAACAGGCAGGGATGAGGCGAGAGAGAGAGAGACGTTCAAACATTTGGGATCAGTAAGATTTAAATGTTTTTTAAAGAAGTTTCTTCTGCTCAACAAGGCTGCATTTATTCAAAAAATACAGAAAAAACAGTAATATTGTGAAATATTATTGCAATTTAAAATAATGGTTTTATATACTTTAAAACATGAAATATTCCTGTGTTGAAAAGCTGAATCTTCATCAGCCATTACTCCAGTTTTCAGTGTCACATGATCCTTCAGAAATCATTCTAATTTATTATCATCAATGTTGGAAACAGTTGTGCTGCATAATTTTATTATTATTATTATTTTTTTTTCAATCCGTGATATTTTTTCAGGATTCTTTGATGAATAAAAAGTTAAAAAGAACAGCATTTATTTAAAACAGAAATATTTTGTACAATACACTTCTGTCAGTACTTTTTTTCCTTTCTTTCTTTTTTTTTTTTTTTTTTTTGAAAGAAATTAATACTTTGATTCAGCAAGGATGTTTTAAATGAATAAAAAATGATAGTGAAGACTTACATTGTTAGAAAAGATTTCTCTTTTTAACTTTTTATTCATCAAAGAATCCTGAAAAAAAAGTGTCACAGGTTCCCAAAAACATTAAGCAGCACAACTGTTTTCAACATTGATTTGATTTTACTTTTCTTTCTTTTTTTTGAATAAATTCTAAAACCACACTAATTCCAGTCAAGCGAACCTCAAGCTCAGTTTTATCAACAGAAAGAGACTTTACATGTGTGTGAAACAAAGAAACAGATTACTTTCCTGAAATGAAGCGTGAATGAACTGTTTTGGCTTCTTTTCTGTGTTTTTATCCAATCTGTCATTACTGTGGCACGAGTGTAGCTTTTGCATTCAAACATCTGTGTATCATTCTCTGTTACACTGTTATTCATGTATCAGAGAATGTTAAGACCATGTCTACAAATGAGGCTAATTTGTCCTGCTAATCCTCTTTATGAACTAATCCATCATCTCACAGGAGTTTCCCAGAGCTCAGGCCCTACAGAACCTATAGCACCACAGTTCAAAGGTCACTGGACGGCTTCAGGCTCAAACATGGCTGGAATACTACCATACTGCTTACTGCATACTGTGAAATCTACTATTTGGGGTCAGTGAGATTTTTTTTAAAAATTATTATTAATATTTTTATTAAGCAAGGATGCATTAAATTGATTAAAAAAATGTTTTTTTAAAAGTGCCTGTAAAAGACATTCCAAATAAACACTGCTCTTGCTCTATTCATCAAAGAATCCTTAAAAAATGTATCATGGTTTCCACAAAAATGTGAAGGAGCACAACTTTTATTTCAACATTCGTAATAATAAGAAATGTTTTTGAGCAGCAAATCAGCATATTAGAATGATTTCTGAAGGATCATGTGACACTGAAGACTGGCGTAATGATGATGAAAATTCAGCTTTGATCATTTAAAAATATATTCAAATAGAATATAGTCCATTCAGTTATCTAATCAATTTTTTTACTTTTAGTTATTACGTTACAGTGGAAATGGAAAGTCAAGTCGAACATGTACGCATCCAATGCGGCGCCCTCTGTTGTATATACTACATAATTTAGCAAATGTAGGTCATGTAGTCATCACAAACGTAGAGAAAATTCACATAATGTGCACACTAGTAGTATGCTATTCCAAACATAACATACTGTAGAAGTGATATGGAACACTGTAAAAAATGACTGTGATTTTAACGGTAAAAAACTGTGAAAATGGTTAACGGTAAATTCCTGTAAAAATATGAGGTTCCCAGAATTTCCTGCGTTGCATTTCAAATTTTGGTTGAATTTGATGTTTTTTATTTGAAATAACTATGTTTAATCTTAGTTTTTTCTTATCAGTTATGTTTATTAGGGTTGTATGTTACATCTAATGTTGTTAAATTAATGTTTATTGCATATTTCAGTTTAATGAGTCCACCATGATGGTGTTTAATGTTTGTGTGAATGACACTGTGCACCTTCTATATCTGTTATTATTTAAAAGCTGCTTGTGATGGGCTTTGGTTCATCATGTGGCTTTCTCATCACCTTCTGCATTTGGTGGTTATCAGTGTATTTCAAAGGTACAAAACAGATTTCAGTACTTTAATTGGTTGGTATATTAACATTATATCAGTTAATGAAAGTACGGTATTTAACTGTAAATTGAAGTTATTTTTTACGGTAGAATTCCGGCAACCACAACTTTTTTTTACAGTGAAGCTTGTTTCCGCTATGTAATAAAAAAAAAAAAGTAATTAAAACTGTAACTTTTTCTCTCACAATTCTGACTTTCAGAATTATAACCTCAGGATTTAACACGCAAAAGTAAGAATTGTGAGATAAAAAGGTTGTTTACCTTTTCCCTTTTTTTTTTTTTTAAATTCTGTTCTTTTGAACTTTCTATTCATCAAAGAATAAAAAAAAAAGTAAAACTTTCATTTTATTTTAAAAGAAATTGGGTAACACTTTATTTTAAGGTGTCCATAATACAGAGTAATTACCTAATTAAGTACTTAGTAGTAGCCGTTTTTTCACGTATTTACATGAAACAAAATGTACTTACCATGTAACTAAGTTATGGAACAGCCTGTAATTACAGTTTGTAATTATGTAGATATAACAGGCAGCTACTGTTACACATATGTAACTTCATGTGTATCTATACTGTACACCTTATCCAGCTGCACCTTAGTTTGATTTAACCCACCGGTGCACAGCTTAAATACATGTAATACATTTCTAATTACATTCAAATTACAGAATATTACACAGGCATAAGCTACTTAAAATAAAGTGTATCGAGATTGTACTTAAGTGTACAAGTAGCTGTGTAACAGACTCGGTCTGTTACATATGTGTAACAGTAGCTGCCTATTACATCTACATAATTACAAACTGTAATTACAGGCTGTTCCATAACTTAGTTACATGGTAAGTACATTTTATTTTATGTAAGTACAACAGCTACTACTAAGTACTTAATTAAGTAATTACTCTGTATTATGACACCTTAAAATAAAGTGTTACCAAAAATTGTATTACATGACAGAAACAAAAAACCCTCAGAATTCTGAGAAAGTCAGAATTGCGAGAAATCAGGATTGCAAACTGCAAAATTAAAAAAATAAATAAATAAGAGTTTATATATCGCTGTTATGACATTTTTTCTCATCTGTTTATACAGTATCTTGCAATCCACTTTTTTTCAGAAATGCAAGGAAAAATTGTGAGATAAAAAAAAAAGTCTCCTTTTTTATATTTTTTATTTAGTGGCAGAAACAAGCTTCCATAGTGATTTGTATCCTGTAAAATATTTCGCAAAGTGGTGTAGACTAGTAACTATTGTCTTATTCTGAGCATAAGATCCACCTGTAGCTCATCGACACACCTTCTGCCTCAGGCTACACATACACTTCGAAAGCAGATACACACTCACTGATGTCCAGGACACTAACTTAGAGTCTCTAAATTGTGTGCTTTACACTTAGTTCCTCCTGCTGTGTTTCAGTCAGGATTTTATTCAGTGTTGTGCTAAAATTACAGCCTAGCTTGTGTGCATCATTGAGTGTGTGTGTGTGTGTGTGTGTGTGTGTGTGTGTGTGTGTGTGTGTGCGCTTTAGTGTACCACCCAGACTTCTTTGATTATGCTCATGCTGACCCAAAGCTTTAATTACAGTCCAAACCAAATGATCCCAACACTCCACAAATAACCTGGGCCAGACCAGATCAAACGCTCGACGAGCTCACACACCATCATTAAGCAGGACACGCCCCTAAGTCTGCCGTGCCACGCCCTGAGCCAATCGCAGAGCGGCATCCGAGGAAAAGAAAACATGAAATAACTCATAATACTCATAAACTAACAAACGATGGAAAGTCTTTTCCACAAACGACCAAATAATGATCCATGCTCAGCAAAAAGCAGCCTCAAATGACTTCAAGCTTCTTAATCATCTAAATTCAATCAACCAATGATAAATTTGCTTATTTCAAGAGTTTTGAAATCTTCGATATGTGCAAAAACGTAGTGCAAAAATTCAATATGTGCAAAAAAAAAATTAAAAAATAAGTAGGGTTAAATACAGCAAGAGAGAGAAAGAATGAATTGTTAGTGGTGTTCGCCCATGCAAAATAGAAATAGCTTGCTTTAGTAAACACCACTAATGAGAGAATTAATAAATGAGAAGTGGCTTGTTGACCACAGCTTTGGTCAGTTATCTGTTGGATTGTGTGCATGCGGTGTTTTATCAGCTGTTCTGTGTTTCAGAGCTGACCACAGATCATCAGGATAATAGAGGTATAAATTACACAAATTAGTCTGGCAGATGCTTTCCTACTATTCTTATTGCACTGAACACAAATCGATCATTTTTTAGTGGGTTCGGTATAGCAGCAGGTAAATGACTTGATTAAAACACACAGCAAAATCTATGGGTGCCAAAATGAACATGGAGCTGGAAGGATCTCGTTAATCTAAAGACTATAAAAAACATGAATGTCAAGATCATTAATTCACCGTGTTCTTTATATATCTCGGAGAACGTCTCTAAACAGGACAGAAAAATCATATAATAATAATATATTATAAATAAAACAAAGTATAACTAATAATAATAATAATTAATTATGTTAATATTTCATTAAATTATAAATAATAACAAATCAATAAATTATATTATATAATAATAACTTATTAATAAATGAATACATTAATAATAATAATACAGTTAAGTATTATACAATTGTACTTTATTGTACAATACAAAAGTATACTAAATTATAACAATTATTTTTTAATAATTTAAATATTTTATTAAAAATAAATCAATAAATTTGTATATATTATTCTATAATAATTAATTAATTAATTAAAATGAACAATAATAAATACATACATTATTATATATTAGTAATGCTACTATTGTACTGTAAAACAAAATAAAATGAAGTATTTAATAAGATGAACAATTTTGTTTTACGGAAGAATAAAATTATTAATATTTATGCTTTTGCTTTTAAACGGTAAACGAAAACCTGCAAGGAGACCTTAAAGTTTCTCTTTTGTTGACAACACATTTATAAATGTTTCTCATTACAAAATTAAAACACACACACACACACACAAATCATACAAATGGCTTTTTTGTGTCATTATTAATGGCCTTAGTCATTATTTACTAGACAAAAACTATTTGAGATGTCATTCACAGGATAAACCCTAAGACAAATGTAAAACTAAGCAAAAGTAATATTTATGCTTACTTTAGCAAACACCACTAATAAAAAAGAAAACGGTGAGAAAAAAAAAAAGGAAAAAGGAAATATAAAAAAAGGCACAAAAAAGTGAAAGCAAAAGAAAGTAAAGCACTAGATTAGACAGCAGGGCCTCCACCCTTTAACATTGGTTTCTAGTGTTTAAGAGAAACACACACACACACACACACACACACACATACATACAAGCATGTGCAGAAACACAAATATCCACATAAGAACACACTTTCACTCCAAAAACACACATGCTATACCCCACCCTGACAAACATACACATATAGATGTGCTCATGCTGCAATCACACACACACACACACACACATACATGCACATACACCCACAGGCATTTCCAAGTGTGGTGCTCGAAACCAAAGTGTGGTTGCGTGCACAGCAATAATCACCAACCTGCTCTCTCATAACACCACCAGAATAACCTACACACATGATTTACTCGGTCTTCACAGCACTAAAATAACCGAGACACACACACAACACACATGCACTGCAGACATGTAATGTTGTACTCAATCAGAGATCTATGAATAAAGTCAGTGCGAACATGCAAGTATAAACAGTGTCCTATATTTTGAGCTGAAGGCGGAAATGCAAACCTCACAGTAATGCAATATCACAGCATAATGAGATTTATGATTATTGTAATCATACTGTTATGTGGTAAACAGAGCGATCTGAACGCGGCCCAGATGGGTGTACACAGATTCATATGTTTATGTGCGATTTGACTCGTTTTGCTTCATTTCAGAGAAGACTCCTAAGATTTTAGATGGAGAATGTGCTCAGGGGAAAAAAAAAGATTGCTTGAAGTTGCTCTTCCATCGTTTCTCAGTTGCAAACCAACTTTGTTTCTCCAAAAATTCCTGAGGAGAATTAAAAATAGAAACATTGCAAACCATTGTTGTTCTCGGTTTTGTCTCATTTAACCCTTTAAAGCCTACATGAAAGCATTCTGTCATCTGACTGATAGTTTACACTTTTTTTACCGAGTAAAAGGCTTTTTAGTATAATTGTACAAACAGCTTTTTGCTGTGGAATCTGATTTTAATAAAGTAAACATGTTAACTTGAATATTTTTTTTTTTTTTTGCATTATTTTAAGATGAACACTTACTGGACTGAAGCAACTTAGGTTAACTTGAATATCCATGCAAATCATGTTCAAATGCGAGTATCAAAAATGATCATCAGGCTTTTGAGGAACATTTATTTGTTCATCTCTCAGTCATTACTGTATTGCATTGCATTATGTTTTGAAACTACAGAGCATAAAAGTAAGTATTAAATATCATCATACTAAGACATTGTTTAGCGATGTAGAGTGACAACTGATATTTATATGCATTTAATGTTAGTAGTCTGTTATACTGTTAAAAAGATCTCATTGGCTGACTTTACCAGAATTATCACTTTTTGGCCATATAAATATAAGAAGCTGTATCAAATTGCATATTTCTGCTCTGTTTGAGACTCTCAATAAAATTAAGTTGTTTTTTTCCTCCATATTCTCACTATATTATACTATATAAGCCATAAAAGCCTGATTTATCAAATATGATACTCAGTTTGGGTTTTGATTTTCTTTTATATTTTGTCTAAAGCTTCAGTAAACTGTTCCATCTAAAACAAATAGATTATTATTTCATGTCAGGCTGGGTTAAGTAACTTTGTCTCAGATGTTTCTGGAGAAAAATAAAAATGGACACAAATGAATCAGTAGCTGGCATCCAACTTCATGAGAAATGTTTGAATTCATATTGAGATCTCTGACTTTTGACTTTGGCATTCAAGCACAGCTTGAGACATTGTTGAGATCTCTTCTGAAACTAGATAGGTGCAATTTCTGGAAACATCTAAGAAGTAGGAGACAATTGTGATATTATTTTTCTTTGTGAGTTTTCTTGGGTCTATGGGTGTGTGTGTGTGTGTGTCCCCGTCACATAGCAATTTAATGTTTTTCTTAGTAGACAAAGAAACACAAACTAGCATTTAACAGTGAGTTCCAGTATGGACAGAAATAAGCTTGTCTGAAAGAGATAGAGACATAGTTAGAAATAAAATAACTAACATTATCACTGAAGTGCACAATTTATCCTGCAGTTGGACCAAAGAAACATGAATTATTATGTGCATATGTAAAGTTTACCTGTGCACAGATACGTGTGTGTTTGCACGTAACAAGCTCAAATTTGCTTTCACTTGAGCGTGAGAGAGGATCATAGGATAACTTGTATGCTGTGAAATTCCGTCTGTTAAACACACACAGTATACATTTTCTGAAAAAAAAAAGAGAGAAAAAAGGGCTGTTTGCATGTGCAACGTAAGACTACGGGGAGTTTTTGTTCAAAAGTTTGAGATTTTCTTTTTCAATTGAAGGAAATGAATACTTTCATTCAGTAAGAATGCATCGATCAAAAGTGACAGTAAAAACTTTTAGAATGTTATGAAGTTCTTTTGAACTTTCTAATCCTGAAAAAACACAGTTTCCACAAAAATAAGAAGCAGCACAACTGTTTTTAACATTGATAATAATCAGAAATGTTTTTGAGCTGCAAATCAGCATATTAGAATGATTTCTGAAGGATCATGTGACACTGAAGACTGGAGTAATGATGCTGAAAATTCAGCTTTACATCACAGGAATAAATTACATTTTACAATATATTCACATAGAAAACAGTTATGTGAAACTGTGTGTTTTTACTTTGATGAACATAAGAGACTTCTTCCTAAAATAAAAAAAATCTTACCAACCCCAAACTTTTGTGTGTACGTGCTTTAATTTAATTGGATCTAAATACTCTCTCACTGAGAATAAATCGATCAGATATAATACAGACCAACGTGCATCCAAACCCTGGACGTCATTGGACATTCTCGATTTTATTGTTGCTGAATTACAGAGCTCATGTTTGGTCTAAACTGGGAGTTTTAAAGCCCAGCTTAAGAGCCAGATCAGATAGACGTTCTCCACTATAAACTCCTTGTTTTGGGTCACACATAACAGCTTTTTAAGTGCTCAGGCACCAGATAATAAAACGTTTAACACTGTACGCAGGAAAGATGAGAGAACAGTCGGACCGGCATGAGTGTAGTCTCTCATTTAGAGATCTTCACATGCTTTAAACGTCTATATGTTCATTTACTAGATCCTGTAAAAACAGCCACAGTGAGGCATGCTGGGAAGTGTGACGCGCAAGAGGTGGAGCTTCGTGAAATCCAGTCACGCTAAACTCTCAGTACAAACACAGTAAAGAAACAACATAACATACACACAACTGCAAATGCAAACTTTTGAGGGACAGTATTATGCAGAGAATTGGTGCACTGAAGTCCTCCTGGGAATTTGGGATGTCGTAATTATGATGTCAGATACAATTAAAATAACTTTGGTCGGAGTAAGATGGCAACTCTATATCTATAAAATGATGACTAAAGAATGCACATCTGGTGTGTTTTTGCTTTTTATTCAATTAATGAAATTGCTTTAAATTGAATTGTTATATGTGACCCTGGACCACAAAACCAGCATTAAGTGTCAATTTTTCAAAATTGATTTTTATACATAATCTGAAAGCCGAATAAATAAGCTTTCCATTGATGTATGGTTTGTTAGGATCGGACAATATTTGGCCGAGATACAATCTGAAAATCTGGAATCTGAGGGTACAAAAAAATCAAAATATTGAGAAAATCTCCTTTAAAGTTGTCCAAATGAAGTTCTTAGCAATGCATATTACTAATCAAAAATGAAGTTTTGATATATTTACGGTAAGAAATTTACAAAATATCTTCATGGAACATGATCTTTACTTAATATCCTAATGATTTTTGGCATAAAAGAAAAATGGATAATTTTGACCCATACAATGTATTTTTGGCTATTTCTCCAAATATACCCCAGCGACTTAAGACTGGTTTTGTGGCCCAGGGTCACATATTATATTGTAATTGTACATTACTGTGGTATTTTGTACATGCAACAAGGGTTATTATAGTTAACTAAAACCACACACACACACACAAAAAACATTTTAGTTATTTATAAAATAAACATTAACTGAAATAAAATAACACATTTTTCAGCTAGTTGCCAAGGCCAAAGCAATATTTCTATTTTTTTATTTAGTTTAACTTGATGTAGGCCTACTAAAATAACTAAAACTTAATAAAATAAAATTAATAAAGAAATCAATTGTTTTATAATTAATACAAACATTAATAAAAACTATATGTAAAATATTTTAATAAAATATATACATTTGTAAATATTTATAAAAACTATAATAGTTTCTCTATGGTACTAAAACAACACTGAATGCAGCCTTATAGTTAATTATAGTCAAAAGCATCAAACATGGTTTCTCATAAGATCATCCCACAATGCAATGTGCTAGACTTTACCTTCCTTATCCTGTTTGATGACTGAATTGGAAGCAATATCGTCTGTCATTTTACTCTTAAATCATTATTTGACTGGACTGCATTAATTAAGACATTTTACACTAGATTGATAAGTGATTCATTCATGAGATGGTAAATAAATGCCACTTACTGACTTAAAAATGCAAATTCGGTAATGTGACTGTAGTATACTGTGTAGCATACTTCTTTTTGAAACACACTGTGCAGTATGCAGCAAGCAGTATGTTAGACTCAGTAACGCTGCTTTAATAATTTCTACAGCTGGTTTCTGTTCCTGTCATGGATGGGAGTATTCAAGAGGCATTTTTGAATATTCATGAACACACACAGCAAACATTTTCTCTGCAAATAGGAAAATATCTAGCAGTGATCCAGTGTAAAACTGAATGACTGGCAAATGCAATTACATGACAGGCCACTAGGGGGATTCATCCCATATTAATTAATAATAAAATACTTTTTATCCCTCTCTATCTTACCGAATATCTCTCCCTTCTCTGCACTCTTTTATTTTCCTATTTCTGATGGCTTCTTCCCTCATTCTCTCTCTTCCTAGATTCCTGTGATGCCGGCAGTGTAAGACTTCATTCAGCTCTTTTCATACAGACCGAACAAATATTTGCCTTCGTCATTATGACCCTAAATCACCATAATCTTGCCTCTGTCTCTCTCTGCAACACACACACTTTATAAAGTCAGTGCAGCACAAGAGGACATTGTAAAGAAAAGGGTCAGTTTGGAGGCCATTATTGTATTTTATAATTCTGAGAATTATACATTTTAATTCAATGTACTATTCAGATCTGTTTTTATATAAATCAAAAACTACAAATATGGGTCAATGACGTGATGTAAGACTCAAAATTGGATTCATACATGAAATAACCCTTTTGTATGATGAGCATGATTTTGATTTATGGTTTAAATGAATTTTTTTTTTTAAAAGATGTAAAAAAGATGTAAATGTAATTAAAAGAAAATAGTTGAAATTTTTTGGTGAATCTCACAGAAACATCTCCAGGTCAAGTATAAAATAAAATAAAATAAAATACAATATATGACTATCATGACTTTTAAGCATATTTCAACATTGAGATTACATTGAGATTGAACTTTAAGATTAATTTTATTTATTATATATATATATATAAATCTTAATGAAGAGTATCTTGATTTCCTGTGTGGTTTATCAGTTATTCTCCTGACCTTTGGTGACAGTTGGAGGGTTATATGGCGATTCTAGTGGGTGGGTGGATGTGTGTGCGTGTGTATTTGTGCACAACATTCTTGCCAGTTCTCCTCATCTGTCTTGTGGCAGCAGGAAATTAGTAGATTTCCCTTTAAACCATGTGATTTACGGCTCTCTACATTCTATACATGTACACACACACATACACACGCGTCTATAATCACCTATCTAACCTCACAGCACTTCATTTCACTAATAAATGAGTGACAGAGAGAAGGGACGGACTAATATATCCATCACACACACACTCCTGCCCCGGGGGATGAAGGAATAAACATTTCATTTCCCCTGGCCAGCATACAGGACGTTTTATATGATGTAAGAAAGAGTGAGTGTGTTTAAGGCGGGGTTGGACAGAGATTAGGTGATTATACTGTTGCCACACTAGCGCGCTGTTTCATTGGTTCTTACGTAAGAGGCGCAGAAGTCTTGTATTCTTTTCAATAAAACACCATCGGTATGACTACTGACATTCAGTATTGCTAATGCACTATAGATCTATATACGAGCTTAAATAAAGCAATTATAATGCACGTAAAACTGCACACTACCAAAAACCCAGTGAGCTTCTTTTGCTGATTTGAAACGCTCTATATTCACGATATAAGAACAGAGTTTCTTGCATCAGGAACACACAAACTTTAGTTAGCACATGCAATCCATACAACTCCAGTCCATCAATTAACATCTTGTGAAGTGAAAAGCTGTGAAACAATGTCTTTATTAATTGACTGGAGTGGTGTGGATTATTGTGATGTTTCTATCAGCTGTTCGGACTCTCATTCTGACGGCACCCATTCACTGCAGAGGATCCATTGCTGAGCAAGTGATGCAATGCTACATTTCTCTAAATCTGATGAAGAAACAAACTCATCTACATCTTAAATGGCCTTATTAGTGAAAAATACTACAGTAAATGCAAGGCTACCTTAAAAATAAGGGATCTTTGAAAGCAACAAAATGTTTAGGATAATTAAAAACTTGAAAAAACTAAATTGAAGGGCCCACTGCAGAGCTGCACAAGGGTCCTGTACACAGAGGAAGCTTTGGCTCCATTTCCAGGCCAAATTGAAGTCATCATCTGCTCCCATTAATAAGGCTTCTGCTCTGTGGTTAAAAACTAGCAATAAAATACATGTTGGTTTCAGGCACTTTTACAAATAAGCGACATTGGCAGTTTAGCCTTGTATTTCTGTTCCTATAACTCTCTATACAGCTGGCATGTTCTTGCAGAATACAGCAAACAGGGCCAAAATGTGTTTTTAGCAAAACCTTTTAATTTTTTTAATTATAACATATAAAAATAATAAAAACGATGTTTTGGCAACTAACAATGTTTCTGTTAAAAATTCCAAATTATTGTGAAAAACCTGAAAAATCGCAAAAAAATGCAAAATAAGTTTTAAAACAAATTTAAAAAAAGAAAAAAATATGCAAAACAGAAATTATAGTAGGGGCTGTTTAATAAAATCTTAATGGTTCAACATTTGAAAATGAAGATACTAAGACAGCAACAAATATATTATATTATTTACTGTATTTATTTATTTATTATATTTATATAAACATTTTTTCTTTTTTTCCAAAATTGTGCAGCCCTACAAACAGGCACAGCAAAATAGTTTTTTGTTCGTTTGTTTTTAAACACATTTTAAATAAATTTTTATCAGAACAATTGCAATCTGAATAAAAAATAATAATAATAATCTAATTGCAATTGAACACACTGTAATTATTCTGATTTTAAAAATGTGTCACTGGGAAAGCTAATTCTCTGAGCAATTTATTCAGTTGCATGATGTCAGTGACATTTATTTCTAGGAAATGATTCAATAAATATATTTCTGTCAGAGTTTATGCACTTTTTACCAAATTTAAAAAAAATAAAATAAAATAAAAAAAGTACTTTTTTAAAAATTTTTAACTATGCACATTTAAATATTATTATATACAGTACTAATGGTAACAGATGTTTTCTAGGAACTGTAATGCTGTATACAGAGTGCCATATGAGGCTGTTTGACAGATCTATCACGGACTTGTGAGACCAGACCGAGTCCTAGAGCTGCAGTGCAGCAGTGCAGGAAGGAGGTGCAGATTTCGCATGGTGAATTGAAAGGAGGCCTTTAGGTTGGTCGGACCTCTCAGTCCGTCCACTGGCATTAGACTAGCACAGCTGGCCAGTATGCAGCTAACAGGAATGTTTACCCATTCCATACATTTACACAGGAAATGAAGTACCTAAGGCCTTCGTACCCAGCAGCTCTGGTTCACTCACAAACACATACATGGCAGCATTACGTGCTACGGCTCATGCCGGCTACAACTGTTCTGCTTGTATGCAGCTCGTGTTTTCTTGAGGTCTGGCGAAATGTTTCATGCCATCCTCCTACGTTCTGGGCAAAACCGGGCACAACTGGATACACAGAAGGCATGTAAATATTGTATTTGTGTGCACATTAAAATAAAGCCAAACTTGTAAACAAAAAAATATCTATTTTGTCTGTGTTTGCTTAAAGCTGTATTTACTGTGTGCATGTGGAGCAGCTGTCACAGCCCATATTTGGATTTTGAAAAAAGGTGTTTCAGACTGAGATGCTTAGCCTGTGTAATTATCATAGCTTGTGTTTATGTGTGTGTGTTTAAGCGAGTTATACTTTGGGGATAATTTTGCTGAAAAATGTCTCCAGAAGGTCGCTAAATATAACCTTCATTTAGGAAAACGGTTAAAATAAAAACTAAATAAAACTAGATTTACATTTTATGAAGAAGAATGTGATTGGTACTTAACTGTGCAGAACTCAATGCCAGGGTGTTGTGGCTGATCACTGGGGCGCTGTAAAGAAGTTGTAAACAAGCCAACATTCATGTATGAGTTTCCGTAGCACAAACAGTTAGTAATTACACACCAATGTTTAAGAACATGGAGAACAGTGATGCTTGGATAAATAAAAAAAAAAGATCAAATAAAATAGAACAATAAATAAAATAAAACAAAACAAAATAAGCTGTCAATTTATGTTAAGTGTAATTAATTATAAAACGTTGCATAATGAAATGAAGGGGGATCAATCATTGAATAACATATTATATTTCCCTTTTTAGAAGGGAAAATAAAATATCAACTTATGTTCATTTACTATAATTAATTGTTTAAAAATAATGCAAGATAAAAATGAGCAGAATTAATCAGTATGCAATTTGCATAATAAAAAATCATTTTCCTGAATTTAACTAAATTGTAAAGGGGTACATAATTTGTAATGTTTGGATAAAATTATACGAATTGTAATTAGAAAAAATTAATAAATTAATAAATAAATTGTGTCAATTTATGTTAATTTATTATGATTTTAAATATACAACGTAAAAATATTAAATAAAAATCGCTTATGAATTTGAACTTCACATTGACACAGATGATGCTAATATGCAAATAGATCATACTATATATTCTTCTAAAAATAAAATATAAAATATTTCTTATTCTAAAAATGAAAAATGTGTTATTTTTGAGTTAAGGATAGTTTATAGCCTTAAAATGAGCTTTAACTGAACAATAGAAGTGTTACTTTCTTATTTAGAAAAATGAGGTATTTATGCATGTAAGCAGTTTTGACGTGGTCATGCTTACTTCTTACATCACTCCTTATTTCCTCTACATCTCTTATCTCTCTCCCTTTCCTCTGCTCTCTCTCCCTCTCTCTCTCTCTGTCTCTGTTTTATGTCATTCTGCATGTTCTTATTCTATTCTAAATGCCTTCTTTTAGGATGTCAGACATTCCATGATTGTCTCTCGCTGTCTCCAGTGCTGTTACTGCTGTGTGATTGTGGCTGCTGTAGTCTGTAAAAAGCAACAACAAACCATTAGCTGTGCCTCAGAAATCTCTTAAGTACAGACTGAGATGGGCAGAGAGAGAGAGAGAGAGAGACAGACAGGAATGAGCTGGGTGGGGGGTGAAGACAGAGAGAAAGTCGACCTCATATACATTTAAGAGCCTGCACTCCTCCTTTGGTTGAAAAAAAAAAAAAAAACAGCAATTGTCATTCACACAGTGGAATGTGAATGAGGCAAACACACACACACACACACACACACATAAAAGATAATGATGGAGTCTGACCTTTAGCAATACATCCTGAACAAATTCTACTTTCTCACACACACATGCATGCCGAAATACTTTTAGAAAGTGCTTAAAATAAAATTCCTAAAGGACAAAAAAATAAAAATAAAAATAAAAACAAAATAATTATTTTCCATTTGCCATTAAACTTGTTGTGTCACATAAACCATTGTTTGTTACATGTAAATAAACAACAAATAAGCGGTGCTTACTTACTAGTTCACGTGACCTGTCTATATCTGATCATAAACTTGTGTTTTTCAGTGCCAAATTAACTGTATCAAAAATTGCTCAAAGCCGTACTATCACATTTCGCAATATTAAGAACATTGAATTATCTGTGTTTTCTAATGAAGTTGATAACTTGTTGAATATTGATGGATTACTTAGCCTGGATGAGTTGACTTTTTACTATAACGACCGGTTGCAGAATGTTTTAGATGTTGTTGCACCTGTTAGAACAAGGATTGTCTCATTTGCTCATACTGCTCCATGGTATACTTCTGAGTTATGTCTGTTAAAAGCTAAGGGGCGTCAACTAGAGCATTTATATATGAGATCTGGTTTAATTGTGCACAAGGAAATGTATGATCACCACATCAGAGACTACAAAGATGCCCTTTCTACTGCTAAAACAAATTATTATGCCAATTTGATAAACGCTGGTGGTGGGAATACAAAAATACTGTTCTACAATTAATAATATTTTGCGACCACCAGATGCTTTCTCATTACATTCGCATTCTAATACTACATGTGATACTTTTATGAATTATTTTAGTTATAAAATCGAAACTATTCATAAGAATTTAACACCCAATAATGGGGCATGTGGTTCATTCTTCTCTCTTTATGATGCTTCTGCCCTAACTGCTTTTTCTAGTTTTTATTTGCCTATGGCGAATGAAATAGCTGAATGTGTTCAAAAATCTAAATCTACTACCTGTCAGTTAGATCCTATTCCCACACATCTTGTTAAGTTTTGTCTACCTTCTTTATTACCCTTGATAACTCAAATTATACATTCTTCTCTTATTACTGGTACTATTCCTTCATCCTTTAAAGTAGCGGCCATAACTCCCATACTTAAGAAACCTGGTGCGGATTGTAATAACCCTGAAAACTTTTGACCCATATCTAATTTACCTTTTCTTTCTAAATTACTGGAAAAAATTGTTGCTCAGCAGGTACATACTCATTTAATGGAGAATAACTTGTTTGAACAATTTCAGTCTGCTTATCGTCCATATCATAGCATGGAGACAGCACTTATTAAAGTCACAAATGATTTGTTAATGGCTGCAGATTCTGGACTTTTATCAATACTCATTCTTCTCGATTTAACTGCAGCTTTCGATACTATCTCACATAGCATTTTACTGGAGAGGTTGATTTCTATTGGGATCACTGGTATATCCCATGATTGGTTTAAATCATATTTATCTGGTCGGACTCAGTTCATTCAAATAAAAAAATTTTAATCGTGGATATCTCAGATAACCAGTGATGTGCCTCAAGGTTCAGTCCTGGGCCCTCTTCTGTTTATAGTGTATTTACTACCTCTAGGACAGATTTTTCGTAAATTTAATATAAATTTTCACTGTTACGCAGACGACACCCAGCTCTATATATCTTCGAAGCCCAGTTCAGTATTGCCGTCTTCCTCTCTTTTACTCTGTCTTTCTGAAATTAAATCATGGTTTACATGTAATTTTCTCAAAGTTAATAGTGCGAAAACTGAAATTTTATTAGTAGGTACTAAATCAAAACTGCGTAATTGTGGAAGTTTTACACTTACTATTGACAACTCTGTTATCTCTCCTTCTTCTCAGGTCAAGAGTCTGGGTGTCATCCTTGACAGTACTCTGTCTTTCGAGGCACATGTAAACAATATTGCACGGTCCGCATATTACTATCTGCGAAATATTAATCGTCTTCGACCATCTCTTTCTGTTAATGGTACTACTGTCCTCGCATGCATTGGTTACCTCTCGACTTGACTACTGTAACTCTCTGCTCAGCGGTGTTTCACAGAAACTTATTCATAAACTTCAGATGGTTCAGAATTCAGCAGCTCGGATCATTACACGAACACCGTTGAATGAGCATATTACTCCAGTTTTAGGGCACCTTCATTGGCTTCCAATCAGATATCGTATTCAATTCAAGATTTTACTTTTTACTTATAAGGCTCTTTATAATCTAGCACCTTCTTATCTTAGTGATCTTCTTCGTGTGTACGAACCTACCCGATCCCTCAGGTCTTCTGCTTCTGTGACTCTTGTTGTACCATCTGTACGTTTGACTACCATGGGAAGTAGAGCCTTTAGTTGTATTGCTCCAACGCTTTGGAATACTTTACCTCAAGATATACGTAATAGTCTTAGTCTATCAATTTTTAAATCACGTCTTAAAACTAATATTTTTAGATTAGCCTATCCTGAGTGATTTTAGTAAGGTTATTGTGTATTGATTTTTTTGTATTATTGTTTACTGTGTTGTTTCTTCCCTCTGTTTAATTATGTATTTTATCATTGCAAGGTGTCCTTGAGTGTCTTGAAAGGCGCCCACAAATAAAATGAATTATTATTATTATTAAGCGCAATAAAATAAGTACAAAATATCAATAATAAAGATTTTAGTAAATAGCATGAAAAAAAGATGCTTCACACTACTTAAACTTAACTGCATCACAACCAAATTCAAATTTAAGCAATGTTTCAATCAACCAACCTTCCTCAAGCTTATTAAATAATAATAAATAAAGATTTTTTTTTTAAACATAGTAATTAATAAGTAAGTAAAAATCTGAGTAAATAATGGCACAATTTCCATTTCTGGTTGAACTTGCATTAACACAAAATTTATTTTTTATTGAATGTTTCAGTCAGTCCTTTCTCAGGCTTGCTAAGTAATAAAAATGAATAAATAAATAATACTGGTAAATAATAAATAAATTAATAAATAATAGAAAATTATAAATTGATAAATGAACAAATAATATAAATATTAAAAAAATGTAAATAATAAATAAATAATGAGAAAATAATGCGCAATTTTCATTTCTGGGTGAACCATTTCTTTTTTAAGTTCAATTAGGCTAAACGCATACAGACTAATGTGTATTTGTTTCCTTAAAATTACACTAAAAGGACAGAACCTGTTTTGTGGTTGTATATGGTTTGGTTATGTAAGTGAACACGGAGTTGTGATTGACACCTACATGAACTCTGTAATGAATAATATTGAGGCGTGTGTAAAATGACTTCTGTGACTGCATAATTGGTTACAGACATCTTTGATGTCATAAGAAACAATAGACAATCACACAAAAGCTCACTGCATTTTTGACTAAATCTGTGCACCAGATTCACTGTTCTTCATTCTTCACTGCCAAGTGCCAGTAACACGATTAATGCTTATCATGAAATGCTTTCTTTGCAAAAACTCTGCATTCCCAAACCCTACAGATCAGTCATATTAATCCATATTTTGTCATCATTGACTCACCTTCATGTCAATTTAATCCAACTTGCACACTATATTCAAAGACATTTGGATTATTATGCAGTGAAAATGTATATCAGCCTCCATTGCTCTCAAATCTCATTTGCGCTTCTGTATCAAGCCTGAGACATCAATTTATCAGACGCTTTTATCCAAAGTGACCTACAAATAAGGAATGTCAAACATGAAGGTCACAGTTTGATTCCCAGGTAATGCATGAAATGATCAAATGTATACCTTCAACGCAATGTAGGTCATTTTGGATAAAAGCGTCAGCCAAATGCATACATGCCAATGTGAATATCAGTGAATAATCATGGTTAAAATTACTTCAATTGTGAAACTTTTGTCTCGTTTCTCTCACAAAGGTATCATACGACTTCAGAAGAGTTGGGACAAAGCACACAAGCTGAATGGACTGCTTCTAAGGTGCATTTTTGGAGATATATTATTGAACAGACCCTGGTCATTATATACTTTTGTTGATTAAAGGTTTCTTTGAAAAAATTAAAGGTTTCTTTTATATAATTACTTATTTAGATATATGGATATGATCCCTTTTTAAATGTTGTCTTCTGCTCATTGTGTTACTGTTTGTACAGCACTATGGTCAATGTTGTGTTTTTTATTCAGTGCTTTAGAAATAAATCTGAACTTTGAACTTTGAATAAAGCAGCATGTAGAGTCTTCAGAATTTAAAAGCAAGCCTTACAGGTTTAGTGCGCAACATTAGAGTGAGTAAATGATGATTTTTGGCTTAAGTATCCCAAATTATTGCTGAATGCACTTATAAAACATATATAACAGTAACTACATTAATCATAATATAAATATATAAATAGTATATGATAATTGCACATGTAAATGTGTCATAAACATTTGATTTTCATATTGTTATCTCTTCATACCTACATGTATCCACTTCGCTCTCCTCTAATATTTCAACTTTCAGTCTGTCTGTCTGTCTCTCTCTCTCTCTCTCTCTCTCAGGTGAATGATGTCTCTGTGGTTTGCCACAGATTGCCCACAGATCCACAATCTCTGAAATTTTCTGGCGCAGAGAAAAAAAATATGGGATGTGTTATGTCTGTGAGGATTCATTCAGCCTCAGTCAAGACGATGACAGCTGTAATCAGTTGCTCTAACACACCTATAAGCACAAATAATCAAATACAAACACTGTGTGATTGGGGAGAGTGGCTGCTGCTGCCCCCTCTGGCCAAAATGTGCCACTGCAGTCTGTGAGTGTTTTATATGAAGGTGAATGAGTTCAGTACTGTGTAGAAACATGACCATCACATAATAACAAGAAAACCGTTTTTAGCCGTGTCAAACCCCACCTAAACGCTCTTTCTTCATCAGTCAAGTACTTTGGCAGCACCATGGTGCAGAGATAGTATCAGATGCATTGTAATACTATGGTACTTTTATAAATATCATATACTGATGATTACCATATTCATGTATACTTAAAAAAAATACAATGATAATGGTAAAATGTGGCAAAAATAGTAAATGGTACACATCAAAAAGCAATTTACCAAAAAAAGGAAGATTACTATGATATATGTAATAATACATAGCCCAAAAACAAAAACATAATTTTTTCATAATATTACTATGGAACATATAGAAAAAATCATGGTATTACAGAAAAGTGTAACACTTTACAATAAGGTGTCATTTGTTAACATTAGTTACTGTATTAACTAACATGAACAAACAATGAACAGTACATTTACTACAGTATTTATTCATTTTTGTTAATGTTAGTTAATGAAAATACAGTTATTCATTGTTAGTTCATGTTAGTTCACAGTGCATTAACTAATGTTAACAAACACAACTTGTGATATTAATAATGCATTAGTAAATGCTGAAATTAACATTAACTAAGATACTTCTCTAAATGCTGTGGAAGTATTGTTCATTCTTAGTTCATGTTAACTAATGTTGTTAACTAATGAACCTTATTGTAAAGTGTTACCCAAAAAAGAAAAGAAAACTTGATTATCGTGGTTTGATTATCAGTGTATGTATATATATATATATATATATATATATATATATATATATATTAGTGGTGGGCATAGATTCATTTTTTTTAATCTAGATTGATAATCTTGGAATTAATCTAGATTAAAATGGCTCATTTGAATTCTGCCAAGTAGATCAGAATAAGTTCACTACTAGTAGTAAACAACTAGCAGTCATCAAGAATTTAATATTGATAATAACATTGAAGACATTGTATGATTATTCCTTAAAGATAAGGTTTTAATAGTTTTAGTAGTAGTAGCCTATTACGTTCTGCCCAATGTCTTCAAGTGAAACCGAACTTTTATTTTGACGGGTTGCCGTGAGGATAGTTTTTCTCAAATGAAATGCTCGAATGCTCATGAAGTGACTCTCAGAGCAGTTCTGGAGATGTTGTTCATGTATTTATGTCCTCATTTAGTGAGACAACAGACGTTAATATTGCCGCAAGCGTCACGCAGTCTTCTGTATGAGTAGTGAACAAACCCGTGCGTCTGCGCCATACATTAACACAGAGACACACAGAAGTCATATTTAAATAGACGTTTTGCGGCTTAATATTTACAAATAGGAGTGGGAGTGTGCTCACTTGTGTATTACGTTTGTTTGTTTGTGTGTGTGTGTGTGTGCGCGAACCGGGGCGGAACTCCGCTGTGCGCGCGATACAGAGAGCGCGACCATGTAACGTAGAGACAGAAATGACTTGCCGATTTCCATTAGGAAGCTTCTTAAAAATAAATTTTCCCTGAAGCAAACCCGGCGGCTTCATAGCTGCATCCATGTTAGCACGCATACACACAGGTTCGAAGACTCGTTCTCGCCCCCTACAGTGCAATTCGGCTAGGTATACATCCGCGCTAAAATATCAAGGTGAAAGTCATCATAGCTTGCGTACTATAGACCCAGCTCCCAACCCAACTGAGAATAGATTAATGGCGATATTTTTTTTATCGCCCGATAAGAGTCTCACGTTAACGCAGCACGTTAACGCCGATAACGGCCCACCACTAATATATATATATACACACTGAACAAAATTATAAACGCAACACTTTTGTTTTTGTCCCCATTTTTCATGAGCTGAACTCAAATATCTAAGACTTTTTCTATGTACACAAAAGGCCTATTTCTCTCAAATATTGTTCACAAATCTGTCTAAATCTGTGTTAGTGAGCATTTCTCCTTTGCCGAGATAATCCATCCACCTCACAGGTGTGGCATATCAAGATGCTGATTAGACAGCATGATTATTGCACAGGTGTGCCTTAGGCTGGCCACAATAAAAGGCCACTCTAAAATGTGCAGTTTTATCACACAGCACAATGCCACAGATGTCGCAAGTTTTGAGGGAGCGTGCAATTGGCATGCTGACTGCAGGAATGTCCACCAGATCTGTTGCCTGTGAATTGAATGTTCATTTCTCTACCATAAGCCGTCTCCAAAGGTGTTTCAGAGAATTTGGCAGTACATCTAACCGGCCTCACAACCGCAGACCACGTGCAACCACACCAGCCCAGGACCTCCACATCCAGCATCTTCACCTCCAAGATCGTCTGAAACCATCCACCTGGACAGCTGCTGCAACAATCGGTTTGCATAACCAAAGAATTTCTGCACAAACTGTCAGAAACCGTCTCAGGGAAGCTCATCTGTATGCTCGTCATCCTCATCGGGGTCTCGACCTGACTGCAGTTTGTCGTCGTAACCGACTTGAGTGGGCAAATGCTCACATTCGATGGCGTCTGGCACTTTGGAGAGGTGTTCTCTTCACGGATGAATCCCAGTTTTCACAGTACAGGGCAGATGGCAGACAGCGTGTATGGCGTCGTGTGGGTGAGCGGTTTGCTGATGTCAGTGTTGTGGATCGAGTGACCCATGGTGGCGGTGGGGTTATGGTATGGGCAGGCGTATGTTATGGACAACGAACACAGGTGCATTTTATTGATGGCATTTTGAATGCACAGAGATACCGTGACGAGATCCTGAGGCCCATTGTTGTGCCATTCATCCACAACCATCACCAGCATGAAACTGCACATTTTAGAGTGGCCTTTTATTGTGGCCAGCCTAAGGCACACCTGTGCAATAATCATGCTGTCTAATCAGCATCTTGATATGCCACACATGTGAGGTGGATGGAGTATCTCGGCAAAGGAGAAATGCTCACTAACACAGATTTAGACAGATTTGTGAACAATATTTGAGAGAAATAGGCCTTTTGTGTACATAGAAAAAGTCTTAGATCTTTGAGTTCAGCTCATGAAAAATGGGGGCAAAATCAAAAGTGTTGCGTTTATAATTTTGTTCAGTATATATATATACATATAGCATTGTGATGCACGTAAACAAAATGTTATTTATGCATCATTTATATACTACCATGGTATAGTTTCTTTTTAAATGTTCAGTTTTCATTTTAATTTTAGAATTAAAAAGAAAGAATTTTTAGAATTTCTTAGTTATTTTTTATTATTTCAATTTTTTTTATTTCAGTTCATTTTAGTACTTATTTTCAGTTAGTTGCAACATTGTTAAAGTTTTTTTAGTTTAAGTTTTTAAGTGTGATATTTATAATGGTTTAAAAATTTTTAAATAAAAACCTTTACCATGGTAATCAATGGATGAAATCCAAAAAGCCAAGGTAACAGGATGGTACTTTGTGGTACTTTTAATGCATTACTGTATTTTTATCTGTGGTCTTTGGGCCGAACAGTGTCAGGTGTTACTAGGAAAAATAAATTCCGCAAAATGAACTAGTCCTCCCACAAATCCACAAATACCGTATCAGCTTTCATAAATTAAATCAAACCTCAAAAATATCCCTCCTGTTATGCACTGGCAGCTGCTCTGAGAGAGAAACGGAGGAGCAGAGCTGGAGAGGAGGAGGGAGGGAGGCGTAATTGTAGGCTGTGAGATGTATATTTTGCTGGGTGCGCATGTAGTAATTATGTTTATATATACGCATGTCTCCTCTGTACTCCTGCTATATTACTGACCGCTCACTCCCGCCTCCAGATGACCATCGCTACGGAAACAACCACACGCTTCCCTTTAAAACACTAATGACAGACTACAGAGAGAGAGAGAGGGAGAGAGAGAGCAGCACCCTTACAAAAGAAATACCATAGCATTACCATAGCTTTTTGGATGTGGTACTATGGTAATACCTTGTTTTTAGACACTACCTTAATAGTAATACCATAGTATTTTTCTTCTACGCTCTACAGTATCAATTAAATGCCATGATATCACCATGTTTTTGGACAAGGTGCCATGATAATCGTTCAGAATTATGGTATAGTCTATATCAAAGTACCATGTATTACCAGCGTATTCTTTGAAGTAACTTACGGTACCAATTAAGTGATTTACATTTGTACTCCACAAAGCGCTATGATAATACTGCGGTATTCACTGCAGTGCCTTATAATACAGTCTAAACCCTACCAGATTAGGGTTCCTCAGCTTGTAGCAACAGCAGAACCTTTTTGGATCTAAAAAGAACACTTTTTATAAGGTTCCATAAAGAACCATGATTCAAATGTGCTATATAGACTCTTAAAGGTGTTAATATTGAGAAAAAAAGAAAAAAAAGTTATGGCATTTGGTAGATGATTGGTTACAATTTCAAAGTTAAAATTTATAGCCAATTTCAGAAGGATATCAAGAACTGTTTGAGAGTGTGTAGCTGGATGGTTGAGCTCCAGAAAATCAATAATGAAGAATAAATAATCCTAAATGAACTAATTTAGTATAAAACGGTTCTTCAGGTCGATGAGGTTCTAGATAGAACGGTTACTATAAAGAACCATCCTTTTTAAAAGATAACATGGTATATAAATGTGTTAATCAAACTGCACTACGGTATAATAGGCCTTAAATATACAGTGGGGCAAAAAAGTATTTAGTCAGCCACTAATTGTGCAAGTTCTCCCACTTAAAAAGATGAGAGAGGCCTGTAATTTTCATCATAGGTATATCTCAACTATCAGAGACAAAAAAAAAATCCAGAAAATCACATTGTAGGATTTTTAAAGAATTTATTTGAAAATTATGGTGGAAAATAAGTATTTGGTCAATAACAAAATTTCATCTCAATACTTTGTTATATACCCTTTGTTGGCAATGACAGAGGTCAAATGTTTTCTGTAAGTCTTCACACACTGTTGCTGTTATTTTGGCCCATTCCTCCATGCAGATCTCCTCTAGAGCAGTAATGTTTTGGGGCTGTCGCTGGGCAACACGGACTTTCAACTCCTCAAAGATTTTCGATGGGGTTGAGATCTGGAGACTGGCTAGGCCACTCCAGGACCTTGAAATGCTTCTTCTGAAGCCACTCCTTCGTTGCCAGGCGGTGTGTTTGGGATCATTGTCATGCTGAAAGACCCAGCCACGTTTCATCTTCAATGCCCTTGCTGATGGAAGGAGGTTTTCACTCAAAATCTCACGATACATGGCCCCATTCATTCTTTCATTTACACGGATCAGTCGTCCTGGTCCCTTTGCAGAAAAACAGCCCCAAAGCATGATGTTTCCACCCCCATGCTTCACAGTAGGTATGGTGTTCTTTGGATGCAACTCAGCATTCTTTGAGTTTTTACCAAAAAGTTCTATTTTGGTTTCATCTGACCATATGACATTCTCCCAATCCTCTTCTGGATCATCCAAATGCTCTCTAGCAAACTTCAGATGGGCCGGACATGTACTGGCTTAAGCAGGGGGACACGTCTGGCACTGCAGGATTTGAGTCCCTGGTGGCGCAGTGTGTTACTGATGGTAGCTTTTGTTACTTTGGTCCCAGCTCTCTGCAGGTCATTCACTAGGTCCCCCCGTGTGGTTCTGGGATTTTTGCTCACAGTTCTTGTGATCATTTTGACCCCACGGGTGAGATCTTCTTGAGGAGCCCCAGATCGAGGAGATTATCAGTGGTCTTGTATGTCTTCCATTTTCTAATAATTGCTCCCACAGTTGATTTCTTCACACCAAGCTGCTTACCTATTGCAGATTCAGTCTTCCCAGCCTGGTGCAGGTCTACAATTTTGTTTCTGGTGTCCTTTGACAGCTCTTTGGTCTTGGCCGTGGTGGAGTTTGGAGTTGGACTGTTTGAGGTTGTGGACAGGTGTCTTTTATACTGATAATGAGTTCAAACAGATGCCATTAATACAGGTAACGAGTGGAGGACAGAGGAGCCTCTTAAAGAAGAAGTTACAGGTCTGTGAGAGCCAGAAATCTTGCTTGTTTGTAGGTGACCAAATACTTATTTTACCGAGGAATTTACCAATTAATTCTTTAAAAATCCTACAATGTGATTTTCTGGATTTTTTTTCCCTCATTTTGTCTCTCATAGTTGAGGTATACCTATCATGAAAATTACAGGCCTCTCTTATCTTTTTAAGTGGGAGAACTTGCACAATTGGTGGCTGACTAAATACTTTTTTGCTCCACTGTAGCCAGTTTCTAAGGCGGCATTGCATGTAGAATTGCTCTTTTCAGTAAACTCATTGAATGAAGCTTTTCATGTGGATCTAAAGTGAGATCTATAGTCTTTCCTCTCTGTGACCCAACGCACATGAAAAGTCAGTGCGTTTCTTATTCTTAACACTCGTTCACTTCATATATGTGTATATGTGTGTGTGGTTTACCAACGGGAAACTCAGCTGCAGCGCTTTGCAGAGAAAAGTGCCACTGTGCTCACTTACATAACACTGTGTACGTGTGTGTATGTGTGTGTGTGTTTGTTTGAAGACTCAATGTTTCTTCCCAAATGGAGACTATTGATGAATGCAAAATATTTTTTAAATGTGTAGTACTATGCATACATTTATTTCTGCATAAATTGTGTTTATTTGTACAGATATCTGCTCTGAAGACTCTTGTTGCCTGGACGTAACAAATGTACAAAATGAACCAAACAAATCATCCACAGTTTCTGACCTCAATATTCTGACCCACATTCATACAATGACATCAGTACATCTGTGTTTCAGAAACATAAAACACTTGCGATGGTCTCAGTGTGTTTGCATGACGTCACGATAACAGATTGACCGTGATTAGAAACAAAACAGCAGAAAAAGAAAAATCTGTCTGTCTCTGTCTCTATCCATCCATTCGTCCGTCCACCAAAATGTGATTCATTTTAGTGAGTTGGTTGAGGCTCATTTAAAAAAAAACAGGTTCAAAGAATAGATTCACAGATTCATTGAGTCACTCAGCACGAAAATGCAGTATATTGTAGCTTGTATTGATATACTTTACCTATATTGGTCTACTTATCTGAAAATGAAATCTGATTCATTTTAGTAAATCAGTTTATTTAAAAAAAACAGAATCACAGATTCATTTGAGTCACTCAATAGTGTTCACTGTTCAAAAAAAGCACTTGAGCATCAATTATTTTTTCTTTTTGTAGTGAAAATATATAGTAACTTGTATTGATCTACTTTATCTAATTAAGGCATTTGTCTGAAACTTGAAATGAAATGGTAACACGCTTCTCTCTATTTTTGTATGTTTAAAAACCTTCCTAAAAAAAACTCTACTTCAAAAATACACAAAATAATACATACCTCATATAGAATTTTAGCAGTTTGGGTTGGATATGCACAGTAAGAGGTGTGTTTTGTGTATTTTTGCAATTTTAGGAAAGTTTCTGAGGTGAGAAAAGAGAGGAGTGTTACCATTTAATCATAGATGTATATATCTTTTATATGCATATTTAGACATTTTTAGAGGATGACTGACAGACTTGACATCCTCCTTGCTGACTCATTTTGTGTTTCATGCAAGAAATAAAAACATTAAGGTAATTAATTGATAACAGAATTTACATCTTTTGATTAATTGATAACAGAATTTACATCAAATTTACAAAATAAACATTTAATTTCAGCTCATTTAAGCCTTCCCATCTCCTCATTTTTCCTCATTTCGTGTCTTTTGTTTGATCTGCTCACTCTGAAACATACACAGTGAGTGCTTGATCAATCTGACTTCACAAACAAACTTCAAATTCATGAAACTAATTTAGGATTGAAGAGTAATTGCCTTTTAAACCAAAAAAGCACTCTTTTTCTCTTTGCCATACAGCAGGAAACACAAATCAAGCTAACACAACATGCCAAAACACAACACAAAAACACAGCCGGTCAAACATCGACAAATAAAACTGACCAGTGAGAGAAACACAAATAAAACAGGCCAATCAGAGAAGCGTAAATACAGATTCGCAGCAGTGACACAGTGCACCTCAGTCTGTGAGCCCAAAATAACCGCCCGACCCAGAGCAAGAAACGAGTCCACCCAAAAGAGACCGACAAACACACACACACACGCGCGCGCGATCTTAGAGGTTCACAACGACTGACTATGAGTCCACAGAGAGGAAAGGGAAGAGGGGAAACCGGTGGGCTCTAAAGATGATTTAACATGTCAGGACATGCATGCGAAAGAAATGCCAAAAATGAAATCTCATTAATTGTTTCTCCTATACAAGAAAGAGAAAAAAAAAATGATCAAAAAGTCCCAGAAATATCTCAGATTCTTTCAGAACCAGTCTCAACTATAACGGTCTCTTAAACTCAGGTTTGCCAAGATACCAAAGTCTAAGATCTCAATATAAACTCAAACATTTCTCAACAAAGCCACAATTTTATAGCTCCGTAATGTACAGGTGCATCTCAATAAATTAGAATGTCGTGGAAAAGTTCATTTATTTCAGTAATTCAACTCAAATTGTGAAACTCGTGTATTAAATAAATTCAATGAACACAGACTGAAGTAGTTTAAGTCTTTGGTTCTTTTAATTGTGATGATTTTGGCTCACATTTAACAAAAAACTACTTCAGTCTGTGTGCATTGAATTTATTTAATACACGAGTTTCACAATTTGAGTTGAATTACTGAAATAAATGAACTTTTCCACGACATTCTAATTTATTGAGATGTACCTGTATGTCAACAACATGTATCGTCTCTTTTCTATCTGTTTACACTACCATTCAAAAGTTTAAGGTCGGTAAGATTTTTAAATGTTTTTGAAAGAAGCCTCTTGTGCTCACCAAGGCTGCATTTTATTTGATCAAAAATACAGTAAACACAGTAACATTGTGAAATATTATTGCAATTTAAAATTACGGTTTTCTATTTGAATATATTTTTAAATGTAATTAATGATGTAAAATTGAATCATTACTTCAGTCTTCATTGTCACATGATCTTTCAGAAATCATTCTAATATGTTGATTTGCTGCTCAAGAAACATCAGTGTTGAAAACAGTTGTGCTGCTTCATATTTTTGAGGAAACTGAAAGGAATTATCTGATAAAACAAAAGTTGAAAAAAAAACAGCATTTATTTGAAATAGAAATCTTTTGTAACATTATGTCTTTACCGTCACTTTTGATCAGTTTAATGCATCCTTGCTGAGTAACATTAACAAAATATTACTGACAATGCCATCAAGTCTCCTGCGCTATAAAAGAGAAACCGCTGAGCAATAGTTATTGTCATAAAACGATCCTATACTACAATACGGTACTATAACTTTTTGGTTTGTTAATTATTTTGAACTGTAGAAAACTTAGTGTGCATTTATTGAAGCAGATCTGGAGACTGTTAAAACGAATAAGCGAATACCCTAATCGTGTCATTACAGTAATGACAGTATGAGTGTACACTAAAAATTATGCTACAGCTGTAATCCAAAAGAAATGAGACGTGAACAACACCAACTATTTTAGTTCTATTACCATAATGTGTGCGTGCATGTGTGTGAAGGCACTGGGACTGTAATGTCTTTCAGAAAAGAAGGTGGGTCTTTGCCGTTTTATTTTTGCTCTTGGATTGAGGTTAAACTGGTGTGTATCTGTGTGGGTGTGTGTGTGTGTGTGTAGGATCTCATTTTACCTCAGAGGAACAGGGAGGCTATTGATGACCTGCTCTGAAACACACAAAAACACACACACACACACACTCAGAAGCAAAGGTCTATTTAGGCAGAACTCTCTCTGTGTGTGTGTGTGTGTGTGTGTGTGTGTGTGTGTGTGTGTGTGTGTGTGTGTTTGTGTGTGTGTATGGGTTTGTATGTGTACTTTCTCCTCTCTGTTCCTAAAAAAATGCTGTGACTTTGTCTCTGATAGGGAAATTTAGTTTACATTCCTTATTCCAATCACACACACAGAGTGAAACTGAAGCAGCTTAAATTTTAACACAGTAGCATTTAAAGAAAAATGAAGATATTCTACAAGAACATATGAGGACAGAAAAAGACTGAATCTCAAGCAAATCTGCTTTGATCGTGGGCATACAGACTCTTTGTAAAGGCCGAGATGATGTTCATCAGTAAAGCCATTGATTTCAGTCTCTTCCACAAACACGGTTGAGATGGTTTGATTCGCGTGTGGGCAAACAGGAGTATCCCACCCATAATTAAAGCCACAGTCAGGAGGTCACACGAAGACGCACAAATATGCTTATATATACTACTAATTACTTAAATGTAGAAATTAATACTTCTATTTCATGGAGGATGCATTAAACTGATCAAAAGTGCAAGTAAAAACTTTTATAATGTTACAAAAGATGTTCAAACAAATGCTGCTCTTCTGAACTTTCAGTTCATCAAAGAATCCAAAAAATAATAAGCAGCACAGCTGTTTTCAACATTGATAATAATAAGAAATGTTTCTTGAGCAGCAAATCAGCGTATTAGAATGATTTCTGAAGGATCATGTGACACTGAAGACTGGCGTAATGACGCTAAAACTCACAGGAATAAATTACATTTTACAATATATTACGATAGAAAGCAGCTATTTTAAATAGTAATAATATTTCAGATTATGATTTATGATCAAATAAATGCAGCCTTGAAGAGCATAAGAGACTGTTCCTTTTCAATTCTATCGGTTTTCTTTTTATTTATTATATAATTTAAAAAAAAAAAAGAAACCTTACTACGTGTACTGCGTTAAGCTAACTGAGACTTGTTATAGCACTTGCATATCATTGCTCTTTTGTTGATTTTGATTGCTTCCATTGTCCTCATTTGTAAATCTTTGGATAAAAGCGTCTGTTAAATGACTAAATGCAATGTAATTTTAAAAAATGTTAGTTTGTTATGCACTATGTACAAATACACAGATAGACAGATGTGGCATAAGAAGGCATAAGGATGAAACATGGGCACCCTAAGACATTTTCTCCCGCCGCAGAAGCTCTACGGATGGGCACTTGTGCGGCTGGCATTAAATGGAGCTGCCAGAGTGGAATAATCTGGAATGATCCTGGTGTTATCCACTGGCACTTTGCCTACATTCCCACCGTCTAACAGGGATTACTGCTCAATACCCGGCAATAGGTCGGCACACACCACTCACACTCACAGAGTCCACAAACACTGATGTGACGACACGTACAGACACAAACACCACACAAATACACACTGCTAAGGAGAAACATACACACTCACATTCACACACACTCCAGGTTTGATGATGTTCGACTAGATAAATCTTTACTAGAGCCTTCACTAACACAAATATACTGTGGTATTACTGTGATGGTACCACATTATACAACTATGAAGCCCCCTCATATATATATATATATATATGAAGGCACCATAGGATGGCGACATGATACCATCACAGTAAGGGAAACTTCCTCTACACAAATTTTAATTAACAGTGCCAAATAACAATCAATTAATGAAGATAAAGGAGAGACAACAAGCCCCAATGGCGTCATCTAGTGGACCGTTGACGGAAGTACTACAGAATCTCTCCTCACAATCAAATCCCTAATTAGTGCTGGAGATATCGGTGATTATATTGAAAACAATCTCTCATATACACCACAATCACTTCACAGACGCAAATCAAGCAAACTAATTAAAATTGGGTAGATGTACGAACACAAATTGTACAATAATAAAATACAGAGCGGTTATACGTTACCTGAACGCTCACCTGCAGCAAAATGGCGCGTGACTCCTCAAATATGCGATGCATTTGTCAAAACTTAATAATTAAATTATAAATAACACGAAAGATGTATTTTAATAAAATTATGTCCAAGTTGATTGATATGGCGTCGATTTATACGTCAAATTACGTGTTTACATGTCGTTTCTCCTCCATTTTTGGACTTCCCTAACGTTACACGGCTGTCACGGTATCCGATGTTTCCGCCAAAATACCAGAGTTACTTACTATAAAATTTGAAATAAATAAATATTTAAATTTCAGTGATTATTCAGTTCAGAATTAACACTGAATAATAATAATAATAATAATAATAATAATTGTTATTATTATTGTTGTATTCATTGATTACATTTGTATTTTAATTTATTTTTCAAGGTCAAGGTCAAGGTATGTTTTTTTTTATAACAATGGTAGCAAAATGCAATACCACAGTTTAACAGTATTAACAATAACTATTGTGATCATTCAATTAAGAATTAACACTCACTAAAAAGTAATAATAATAATACAATTATTATTATTATTATTATTATTGAGTACATTTGTATTTTAATTTATTTTTTGATGACAATGGTAGCAAAATACAAGTTACCACAGTTTAACAGTATTAACAATAACTATGTATTTTGGCGAACATTATGGTTATCATAACAATTTTTGTAAGGATTTATTTCTTTTTGTTCAGTTTACCAGTTACCAGAGTTACGAACTACTTTATATATAATAATGTGAAATAAATAAATAAATAAATTTCAATGATCGTTCAATTAAGAATTAACACTCAATAATAATAATAATAATAATTATTATTATTATTGTATTGATTACATTTGTATTTTACTTTATTTTCTTGATAACAATGGTAGCAAAATACAAGTTACGACAGTTTAACAGTATTAACAATAACTATGTATTTTGGCTAACATTACGGTTATTTTTGTGGTAAAAGGATTTATTTCTAATTTTTCGTCACAGTTTGACAGTTCTGCGAACGATATGCAAATGAGCACAATAACACGTTTCCCGCCCCTCGGTCACGTGACACAAACATTTGCGCATGATGGCGGCGCCTATAGAGAGTCTGCTGAATGAAATCTGTGTATCGGAGGATCCGATCGAGGAGCTCAAGAGCCTCCGGACGGCCGTTTTAGCGACGCCCGTGAGCGGTTTGAGGCAGGCGGTGTCTGGAGCCCGACTGGACATCATATTCGGCCTTTTAAACACAAATGACAAGTGAGTGTTGATACTGCTGAGTCAAGAGACAATAAATACTACAGGCTGCGCACTGACACTTGTGTACATGAGCAGTTTGATTTAACGTTACCTATTCCTCAGTCTTCTAATAATATGTCGTTTTATGCATTTTATAGCTATTTGAATCTTCGTATTAAGTTGATCTTTTTTTTTTTTACTTTTGTTAAACCTACTCGAATAACAAACAGGCGTTATCATTAAGCGCAAACATATTCAATCTGTAAGCAGCATCTATTTTGCTTATATATAGTTATTTATTTTTGTAAAATTATTAATTTAGAGAGTTTAAAGGCATTCCATGTTTTTAAAGCTGCTTTAAAGATTGAAATGAAAAATAATAATTGCCACAAAAGTTAAGGGAGCTCTAAGAAACATGTTTGTGTAAATAAAACTTACTGAACCTATAATTAAAAAAACTAAATAATAATAAAAAATGTAAACCTCTTTGTTTTGCATAAAACACCAGCTTAACAGTGTGATATATTAGCAGGTAATACATTCTTTGCGGTTGAGAATCATTTTAGACGATACTGTACAGGTGATGCTCATTGCATGATAAACAGGATTTTCTTGCTCTTTTAAAATAAGATATTTATGTGCAATAAGGCTGTACAAATGCATCTTAGATTTCGTTGTGTGCGTGTGTGTGTGTGTGTGTGTGTGTGTGTGTATGTGTGTGTACCTGTTTTTCTATTCAGGTGGGGACTTAAACCTGAATACACACAGACTCATGGGGACTTGTGTCACAGTGGGGACCTAAATTGAGTTTTGTGTAAGGGGTAGGTTTAGGTGTAGGGTTGGTGTAGGACAACAGAATATACGGTCTGTACAGTAGAAAAAGCATTACGCCTATGGAGAGTCCCCACAAGGATAGCAAACCAGACGTGTGTGTGTGTGTGTGTGTGTGTGTGTGTGTGCATTAATTAGGTTCAGGAATATTCTTTCAAAAATTAAGCTGAGAATAGAGAAAGTGTGAAACATGTCATGGGAAACTAAATTGAGTGTTTTGGTGCAGAGAGCAGATCGAGGTGTGTGTGGAAATCCTGAGTCGTGTCCTGCAGGCTTTAGAACCCATCCAGCTGGCTCAGAACTACAAGACGGCGCTCCAGAGCGGACTGAATCATCCGAACGACTCGGTCAAAGTGCTCACGCTCACACAGGTCAGTGGTGCACTATAGAGCGCAGCAGTGTCTGTCCACATCTTCAGCAGCCTTGGATCCAGACGTGTTTTTTGTTTCAGATCGGCCGTGTGGCTGGTCACGCAGATGGAGTAACCCAGATGCTGAACAGTGCAGAGATCCTGTGTGATGTGATTCAGTGCATCAGTGTCGAGCGTATCGCTGTGGCCAAAGAGGTACTGAGACTCAACAGCAGCACTGCTGGTTTTTTTTTTTTTTGCATGAAATGCATTAAAGTTTGCGTTTTTCCTTTAATTTGGCTTTGTTGTGTTTTTGGTCAGGCGATAGCTGCCCTCAGTAAACTCAGCAACACGAAGGCGGGGCTTGATGCTCTGTTCCGCTCTGATTTGCTGAACAAGCTGAAGGACGTGATGCTCACCAATGACATCATCAGATACAGAGTTTATGAGGTTTGTGATCATCTTTGGATGGAAGGATCTTTATGATGGATTTAAGCATAATCATGACTGTTCTGCTGTGTGTGTGTGTGTGCAGCTGATAGTGGAGGTGTCCACAGTGTCTCCAGTGTCTCTGGGTTACTGCGCCAACAGCGGTTTAATCTCACAGATGCTGGAGGAACTGACCGGAGATGATGTGTTGGTCAGGTAAGGATATCACACACACAATCATAATATGGTAATTAGTGCTGTCAAATGATTAATCGCGATTAATCGCATCCAAAATAAAAGTTTTTGTGTACATAATACACTGAACAAAATTATAAACGCAACACTTTTGTTTTTGCCCTCATTTTTCATGAGCTGAACTCAAAGATCTAAGACTTTTTCTATGTATACAAAAGGCCTATTTCTCTCAAATATTGTTCACAAATCTGTCTAAATCTGTGTTAGTGAGCACTTCTCCTTTGCCGAGATACTCCATCCACCTCACAGGTGTGGCGTATCAAGATGCTGATCAGACAGCATGATTATTGCAGCTTAGGCTGGCCACAATAAAAGGCCACTCTAAAATGTGCAGTTTTGTCACACAGCACAATGCCACAGATGTCGCAAGTTTTGAGGGAGCGTGCAATTGACATGCTGACTGCAGGAATGTCCACCAGAGCTGTTTCCCGTGAATTGAATGTTCATTTCTCTACCATAAGCCGTCTCCAAAGGCGTTTCAGAGAATTTGGCAGTACATCCAACCGGCTTCACAACCGCAGACCACGTGTAACCACACCAGCCCAGGACCTCCACATCCAGCATCTTCACCTCCAAGATCACCTGAGACCAGCCACCCGGACAGCTGCTGCAACAGTCGGTTTGCATAACCAAAGAATTTCTGCACAAACTGTCAGAAACCGTCTCAGGGAAGCTCATCTGCATGCTCGTCGTCCTCATCGGGGTCTCGACCTGACTGCAGTTCGTCGTCGTAACCGGCTTGAGTGGGCAAATGCTCACATTCGATGGCGTCTGGCACTTTGGAGAGGTGTTCTCTTCACGGATGAATCCCAGTTTTCACAGTACAGGGCAGATGGCAGACAGCGTGTATGGCGTCGTGTGGGTGAGCGGTTTGCTGATGTCAGCGTTGTGGATCGAGTGGCCCATGGTGGCGGTGGGGTTATGGTATGGGCAGGCGTATGATATGGACAATGAACACAGGTGAATTTTATTGATGGCATTTTGAATGCACAGAGATACCGTGACGAGATCCTGAGGCCCATTTTGTGCCATTCATCCACGACCATCACCTCATGTTGCAGCATGATAATGCACGGCCCCATGTTGCAAGGATCTGTACACAATTCCTGGAAGCTGAAAACATCCCAGTTTTTGCATAGCCAGCATACTCACCGGACATGTCACCCATTGAGCATGTTTGGGATGCTCTGGATCGGCGTATACGACAGCGTGTTCCAGTTCCTGCCAATATCCAGCAACTTCACACAGCCATTGAAGAGGAGTGGACCACCACTCCACAGGCCACAATCAACAACCTGATCAACTCTATGCGAAGGAGATGTGTTGCACTGCGTGAGGCAAATGGCGGTCAGACCAGATACTGACTGGTTTTCGGACCCCCCCAGTACAGTAAAACTGCACATTTTAGAGTGGCCTTTTATTGTGGCCAGCCTAAGGCACACCTGTGCAATAACAATATGTGTAATAATATGTGTGTGTACTGTGTATATTTATTATGTATATAAATACACACACATACAGTAAATATTTTGAAAATATAGGTATATATTTATATAATTTATTTTTATAAATATATTTTTATAATATTTATTTATTCAGGTATATATTTATATAATTTATATTCTATATAAATGTATTTAATATACAAATATAACATTTTTCTTAAGTGTATACGTGTATGTGTGTATTTATATACATAATAAATATACACAGTACACACACATATATTATGTAAGCAAAAACTTTTATTTTGGATGCGATTAATCATTTGACAGCACTAATGATAATACAGTATAAAACACACAGAGATGAACCTACAGAGATGAAATTTTCTTCTCTTCCCAGAGCAACAGCTATAGAGATGGTGACCAATCTGGCTCGGAGTCAACATGGCCGTCAGTATCTGGCACAGCAAGGCATCATGGATAAAATCTCCAACATGATCATCGCTGCAGAATCCGACCCCTTCTCAAGCCTTTACCTGCCAGGTGAGTGTATGAATGTGATTTAGATGCAGTTGAGTTCCCACTGTCATGAAAAACCTTGAAATATCATATCTATCTATCTGTCTGTCTGTCTATCTGTCTTTATTTCCGCAGTCATTTAAAGTGTCATGGAAATTGTTCAATATAAATATTTGAATTTTATAAATATTACTACTACTTATTTTTAAATCCTTATATAATTGGAAATGTCAAATTGTTACATTGCTATAAGTATTCTTTTTCTTCTCTGTTTTATTTATTACTATTATTACGAAAGGACTGGTGAAGTTCTTTGGCAGTCTGGCGATAATAGACAGTCCTCAGCAGGTCTGTGAGAAGTACCCAGTGTTCCTTGAGGTGGTCTTCTCCATGGTGATGAACCTTGACCCCACACTGACTCCTGTTGCCCTGGATACACTCGGAGTGCTTGGCGGTACTGTGGAGGGAAAGCAAGTCCTGCAGAAAACAGGTAGCTGTGTTTGTGAAGGCATCTGCACGATATACCATTCAAAATGAGGGCTGTTCATGTTTCGGATCTGCTTTTAATAAAACCTGTTATTTCAGTGAAGTTATGGCATGTAATGATGTACAGTACAGCACAACAAGTGTAGTTTGATTCACAGACAAATGACTCTTATGAATCATTTTAATGAATCATTCAGAAAGACTATAGATGCAAACTTTCTATATACTCCTTTCATGGGCATTTATAACTAAAGTTTTCAATTTATAATTTTACAATAATTTTTATAGAATTTAACAATTGTATAAAATTTAGTGCTGTCAAACGATTAATTGCATCCAAAAAAAGTTCTTGTTTACATAATATATGTGTGTGTACTATGTATAATTATTATGTGTATATATACATACATACATACATGTGTGTGTATTTATATATTTAAGAAACATTTTACATTTATACATTAAATATTTTTATATAATTTATATGAATATAAATATATACATGTAAATATTTTCAAAATATATGCTGTATGTGTGTGTCCTTATATATACATAATGAATATACACAGTACACACACATATATTATGTAAACAAAAACTTTTATTTTGCATGCGATTAATCGTTTTGACAGCACTAATAAAATTGAATAATGTTATAATAATATTTACACAGAATTGCAAATTCAAGTTTAGTACTGTTGCTATCCACAGAGCAGTTTTGGTTGTGTTGATTAATTTATCTGTTAAACAAAATAGCAATCGAACTGCAAACTCTGACATTAATTATTTACCATTAATTCTTACATTAATTCTCTGTATCATTTACAGCATTATCTAAGAGAGAATCACTTTCATATGAAATATTCCAAAATGAATCAAAATTGAATCCGTAATCTTTGGAATTGTTCAATAAATATTGTTCATATTTGAATTGCTTTAAGTGTTTTTAATAATAATAAATAGAGAGAGTTTCTTTCATATGTAAGCAAAAGGGAAACTAAAATCAAAATATTCCCAATTGAATCAAACGAATAGCTTGAGAATCTGATTCTAACCAGAATGAATCCGTATACTTAGCCGCACTAGTTACAGGGATGCTTGACTTTGTTTTGAAGTGTTTCTCACTCAGCCGTCTGTTACAGGAGAGAAGTTCACGTCTGTGCTGAAGATAATGAGCAAAGTGGCCGCTGATGGAGCCACTGATCTCCGGGTCAGATGTTTGGAGGCTCTGGCTCAGCTGCTCAGGTTACCTGTGAGTGTGTCGCTGTGTTCTTCAGAGGAATTGTGTTCAGATGAAGGGTTTTGCTTTGAGATATCTGTGGTTTGTGTAGGTGGAGCAGCAGACGGATGACCTGTTACTGTTGACCGAGTCGTGGTTTAACTGTCTGAGCTCTCAGCCCATGCTGATGATCCAAAACATAAGCACACAGCCCTTCCCAGAGCTCCACTGCAGCGCGCTACGAATCTTCACGGTAAGAGAGTGTGTGTGTGTGTGTGTTTAGGTGTGTTTGACACAAACAATCTTAAGTCGCTGGGGTATATTTGTAGCAATAGCCACAAATGCATTGTATGGGTCAAAATTATTAATTTTTCTTTTATGCCAAAAATCATTAGGATATTAAGTAAAGATCATGTTCCATGAAGATATTTTGTAAATTTCTTACCGTAAATATATTAAAACTTAATTTTTGATTAGTAATATGCATTGCTAAGAACTTCATTTGGACAACTTTAAAGGTGATTTTCTCAATATTTAGATTTTTTTAATAGTTGTATCTCGGCCAAATATTGTCCGATCATAACAAACCATACATCAATGAAAAGCTTATTTATTCAGCTCTCAGATGATGTATAAATCTCAATTTCAAAAAATTGTCCCTTATGACTGGTTTTGTGGTCCAGGGTCACATATATTGTGACAAAATAAAACTATAAAAATCTAGGAAAGAAAATAGAAATATAGACCCAACTTTATTGGTATTTAAACAGTTAAGTCTTTATTCTTGTTCATACAGGTGCTGTATTAAGTAATCCATAACGTATTAAATGAAAAACATCCAACTTGACGGCTCTGTTTTCTTTGGAAGCGTATTTCTGCCATGGAATAAAAATTCTGTTTTTATCTTGCAATTCTGATTCTTATTTATATCTCACCTTTTTTCTTGATTAATTTATCTGTTTATTAATAAACTTTTTTTCTCTCATTTCTGAGTTTTTTTTCACAATTTGAACTTTTTCTCACAATTCGAACATTTTATTTGCAATTTTGAGTACTTTTGTACTTCCTCTCCACAATTCAGCCTTTTTCCCCTCACAATTCAGAGTCTCTCAAATCTGACTTTTCTCATAAAAAAGTGTTTTTTATCTCCCAATTTGGAGTTTAACTCTTTTCCCTCACATTTCTGAGCTTATATCTCACAATTCAGACTTTTCTCACTATTCTAAGATTTAAAAAAAAAAGTCACAATTAACTTTTTTCTTCTTCTTTTTTTATTCCATGGAGTAAATAAGCTTCCATAATTTTCAACTCCTCCCCCGACTGCAAAGCAGTCTCTCCGATTTGTTAAATCCAGCTGAAGTCGAACGATGCTTTGTGTGTGTGTGTGTGTGTGTGTGTGTGTTTGTTTGTGTTTGTGTGTTGATCTCTTTGAGTGCATGTTTCAGCTGTTTTGTCCTCTCTTTTGTGTCCAGGCCATTGGCTGTCAGCCGTGGGCTCTGCAGCTGATGATGGACACTCCTGGATTCGTGGAGTGGGTGATGGATCGCTCAGTGGGGAATGGAAAAGAAGCCAAGGATTGTAAGTTTGAGCTGGTGGGGCGGCTGCTGAGCTCCTCCAGCGCTCAGGAGATCTTTGGAGCGAACAATTACTTAAAGCTGAAGACCTACCTGAACGAGGGACCCTATTACGTCAATGCTGTGTCTTTAGTCACCACAGAGGGGGCCGACTAACATACACATTTATACACATACATCAGTAAGAGTTCCATTTTTCCTACTGTCGAATCCAGATAAAATGTGACCAAAAGCTCTAGACAGTTTATAGCACTTAAACACACACAGAGCACTTCAAAAGTTTATACTTCAAAGTGTCAATGCACTATGATGAATTTGGTTCTGTTTGTATCTTCTTGTGCCATTAAAAAGAATATTTGATTGGTTTATTCCTGAAACAATTTTTTATATATACACTACCATTAAAACATTTGGAGTCAGTAAAGTGATTCAGCAGTGGATTCAGGGTTGAGTTTTACTCCACAAACCTTGTTGCACACACATGCACTCCTCACAGCCTCACAGAGGTAACAATATGTACAAAATAAAAATGTTTAAAAATACAAACAAAACTTCTTTCACGCATCCATCAAATCATACAAACTCTTTAGAGGCACGTTGGTGAGGTGGCACTCTGGACGATGGGAGAAAGACTGGACTGTTCCATTTCAATGGTTTCCAAAGAATGATTTGAGAAGAGCCGAGGTTGGATGTTCATGAAACCAAAATCCTGCGATTACAATCTGAGTGATGCATGTGGACTGAATGCGAGTGTATTTGATTGGCCAGTTAAAAATGAAGGCATAAATTCAGTTACTCCTTGAAAACAACTTTCATTCACCTGCTCAAATTGTTCTTGAGATGACATGAAAAAAATCAGCTGCCATTTACTTGATTGGAAAAAAATCAACCCAAATATCAGTATTAGTAGACATACTCTCAACAGCTCAAGGACAAACATTTGCAACAAACCCCTGTATCACATTGGCCAAATTTCGTATACAAAAAAAGTCCAGTCTATTGTCAATAAATTCGTCAAACAACAGTAAATGCAACTGCACCTTTAACTTCTTAAAGGGATAGTTCACCCAAAAATGAAAATTCTGTCATCATTGTCGTTCCAAACTTGTATGAGTTTCTTTCTTCTGTTGAACACAAAAGATATTTTTAGGAATGCTGGTAACCAACAGGTTGATGGTAGCCATTGACGTCCATATTATGGACAAAAAATACTATGTAAGTCAATCGCTACTGTCACCAACATTCTTCAACACATCTTCTCCTGTGTTCAGCAGAAGAAAGAAACTCACATAGGTGCAGGCGCATTTAATTTTGTTCGGCCAGTTTCTGCGATCAGAATCCAGTCATTTCAATAGGAATCCAAGCGATCGTGTTCATGTGTTTCAGTTCATGCTTCATGCGTCTCCGCACTATTGACAAGACACTGGGTTTTTTCCCCTGTGAAATTTCACAAATGCGACTAAACTTTTTTCCATTCATAATTATACGAGTTTTCTTAACAACAACCAAGCAACAACATTAAGGGATCTCTTAATGAAATTTCATTACAAATTAACGGTGAAGTGTGTAATTTCTAATCCATTAGGGACCAAAAGAATGGCAAAAATACAATAATTCAGACTTCAAGTTGGTATTCTTTCACAGCTCTTCAAGTAGGAATAAGACTCTCTGATCTGAATGAAACGCAGGTATAGCTTACAACCATCAGCTAAGGTTTACTTGTAGCTGTGGCTGGAAAACATCAAAGAGGTTACCTCATCTATAAAGAGATAATTCACCCAAAAATGAACATCCAAACCTGAATGGCTTTCTTTCTATTGTTGAACACTAAAGAAGATATTTTGAAGAATATTTGGGTCCAAACAACATCGGACCCCATTGACTGACAACAATATAGACAAAAAACACTGAGATCTTCTTTTGTGTTTCACACAGTCATACAGGTTTGGTACGACATTAGTGTGTAAATAATCAAAGGATCGTTGATATGAACATGCCGTGTAATATTCATTAGTAATACTGACCAGACCATTGACTGGTTGATTAAATGTCAATACTTTGGATAGATCACACGCTTTATCCTCCCGTCCGCTTTGTTTTTGTCCAGCCATTTCCCACAAATGAAGATTGTCGTCACAGCGTTGGCCGTGTTTGTAATCTCGATCCTGCTCAGAAGCCATCCGGGACTGAGTCCGGAGTTATCATGTTCCACGTGCATGCGGAGCAGATCGCCCAGGTCCAGCAGTTCCAGAATAAACCGGTTCGTCTTGCCGCGCTCAAACAGGTTCTGGAACTTCTTGGTAAGCTGCCTCTGGCCGGAGTCGCCATTGGAGCCGAAGATGGTGATGAAGACGTTGGCGTCGGTGCCTGCACCCTTCTCGTCGCCCGTGATAACGATGAGCTCGTATTTGACAGGTATGAGGCTTTGGGCCTTGCTGGTGAAGCTCTCGATGAACTTGCTGCACTCGAAAGTCTGAAACTCATCCCGTTTTGAGGAAAGAGGGATGGCGGCGTCACAACGGAAGATATACCTGAGTGAAATAGTACAGATTATGGAAAATACAGAGCATGCATATACTATCCTCAGTAGTCCAGATCCTAAGGTTTAAACCATGATTTAATGGCTGGTAGCCAATGACTTCCATTGCATTTTTTTCCATACTGTGGAAGTCAATGGCTACCAGTAACTGTTTAGTTACCAGCATTCTTCAAAATATCTTCTATTGTGTACAGGGGGAGTAAATAATGACAATTTTCATTTTTGAGTCTCTTCAAAATCCAAGATCACTCACTTATTGCCCAGCTCCTTCTCTGTGACAACAACAACCTCCACAAACCAGGAGGCTTCCACTTTGACTTTCTTGCCATCTTTAGGGATGTGTCCCAGACAGATACTAGCGATGTCTCCCAGCTCCTTGGAGGAGAACTCAAAGCGGTCCGTAGCGCCTCTGAAATCACACATGGAGTTAGTTAACATTAGTTAACACATGATAACTAATTAGAAATGAATACCAGCTGAGAAACAAATGTACACCTACTGTAAAAAACGCTTCTTTTTAGTCGAGTTCTCCATCACAAACTCTTTGGAACGTCCTTTCTTCCCCTCTAGAACGATCCAGGCGTTCTCTTTGGTTTCAGCATCATCCATATCTGCTGTTGTGACCAAGATCTCATATTCTGTATGAGGCAAAACACATGCTGTTATATTATCTAAAATCGAATATATACAGTATATATATATATATATATATATATATATATATATATATATATTAGAATTTCAAATTTACATATGCAAATAATTAAGATTTTTTTTATTGTTTTGCAAGAATTTCTGCTCACTAAGGCTGTATTTAATTGTTTTAAAACACAATAAAAACAGTAATATTGTAAAATATTATTACAATTTAAAATAACTGTTTTCTATTGTAATATTTTTAAAATGTAATTCATTCCTGTGATGGCAAAGCTGAAATTTCAGCAGTCATTACTCCAGTGTCATTAATTAATAATTAAGTAATAATTCTAATTAATAATGGTTCTTATTATTATTCTATAATATTATTATTATAAGTTGAAAATAACTAAAGGTTGCGAGTTTGAGTCTCAGGTCCGGCAGGAATTGTAGGTGGGGGGAGTGAATGTACAGTGCTCTCTCCACCCTCAATACCACGACTGAGGTGCCCTTGAGCAATGCACCGAACCCCCATCTGCTCCCCGGGCGCCGCAGCAATATGGCTGCCCACTGCTCTGGGTGTGTTCACTGCTGTGTGTGTGTGCACTTTGGATGGGTTAAATGCAGAGCATAAATTCCGAGTATGGGTAACCATACTTGGCCACATGTCACATCACTTTCACTTTCAGAATTTAAAATATCATTATGAAATAAATGTTTTTCTCTAATACACATTGGCCACAATTAACGGCACCCTTTTATTCAATACTTTTTGAAACCTCCATTTGCCAGTTTAACAGCTCTAAATGTTCTCCTATAATGCCTGATGAGGTTAGAGAACACCTGACAAGAGATCAGAGACCATTCCTTCATCCAGAATCACTCCAGACCCTTTAGATTCCCAGCTCCATGTTGGTGCTTCTTCTCTTCAGTTCACCACTCATTTTCTATAGGGTTCAGGTCAGAGGACTGGAATGGCCAGCAGAAGCTTGGTTTTGTGCTCAGTGACCCATTTTTGTGTTGTTTTTGAGGTTTGTGTTTGGATTATTGTACGGTTGGAAGATCCAAACATGGCCCATTATAAGATTTCTAACAGAGTCAGTCACTTATTGATTTTTTATCTGTTGGTATTTGATAGAATCCATGATGCCATGTGTCTAAACAAGATGTCCAGGACCTCCAGCAGAAATATAGGCCCACAACATCAAAAACACAGCAGTATATTTCATTGTACACATGGGGTACTTTTTATCCCTGTGTTCACCAAACCCATCTTGAGTGTTTGCTGCTAAAAAGCTCATTTTTTAGTTTCATCTGACCATAGAAGCCAGTCCCATTTGAAGTTCCAGTCTGAATATGCTGGAGATTGTTTTTGGATGAGTAAGGAGAATTTTTCTTGAAACCCTCCCAAACAACACGTGGTGATGTAGGTGCTGTTTGACAATTTTTTTTTTGGAATAATTTCATGTTCATAATCACCCTGGAGTGCTCAAAATTGTGAATATGAATGGGAATATACTTCAGAGATATTTTACTCATAAGAATTTCTAGGGGTGCCAATAATTGTGTCCAATGTGTATTTCAGAAAAACATTTATTTCATAATGATATTTCCCCCCATTTTAAATTCTTATTATCCAATGAAAGGTTAGATTTTTGTGAATTTTTTTAATAAAAGATCAAAAGGATTAACAATGCAGATAAATTTTCACAGCCTTCTTTGATCATATTTACCAAGGGTGCATATATTTTGGCCATGACTGTATATATATATATATATATATATATATATATATATATATGTATATATAAATTATCCAACAAATAAATGATCAAATTGGTAAAATATATATATATATATATATATATATAAATACACGACTAAGAAACTGTTTACAATTTTTACCGATAAAATAAAACAAAAAAGATCAACATTTGCAATTAATTAATTCAACAATTAAGTACTTTATATTTAACTTTCGATACACGTTCCTCAACTTTTAGCGAATGATTCATCTGTGCATGTTATTCCAAAGAAATAATGTCATTCCCTTCGATCCCCTGTTATACAGACACTTTTTCATCCATTTAGTTCCCATTTAATATTCTGTTTCACTTGGAAATACGTCACATTATGGAAGTAAAATGGGTTGCAAATGTGCAAGTTATGAACTCCAACTGAATTCTGTCAAAATTAACTGTTTTTACTTCATTTGTATGTGTGTGTGTGTGTGTGTGTGTGTGTGAACTCGTGTCTCACTGGTTTTTTCATCAAAATCCACAGCGTCGTTGTTGGCACACGCCAGCTCTCTCATTATCTGTCCATCATCCTCGTTCTTGGCGAGCCAGCGGTCACACTGGAAACGAAACTTCTTCCCCAAGATGTCATCATGCACGTCCACATACTCCAGGTGCCAACCGGCAGCCAGACCTGTCAACACAAACACACACTTGTTTTGAGCATATAAACATATACAGGTTTGATGACAGGCCTACCTCGAGTTTAATTTCCTAATCTGCTCATCAGTGCTCACCTGAGTTGTCGTGCCAAATGCGCACTTTCGAGAGCTCGCCCAAGCTGAGGATGTCAGCGAAACGGAACGTGTCCGTCTGTTTGCGCTCAAACTTGTTGGTGTTGTTGCTTTCTTTCAGAGTCAGCGTTCCAGTTTCACCGTTCTCTCCAAAAATAATCATCCACACATTAGCATCGGTTCCAGCCGCTAAAAAGCAACCAATCATAGGTTAGAATCTACTGTACCTGTGACCATAAACACAACCAATTGAAGAATTGTTCTTAAGTAGTTGTAGACACTACAAAGAAGTGCGCACCAGTTACATCGCTGGTCTTCACAGAAACGGTGTAGGTGGTGAGCTCAACCATTTCCTCGTCATTTATTACTGCAGGCATCTCGCATATGAGCGTTCGCTTGGGTCCGTATGAGCGAGACAGCCATTCCTCGTACATAAATAAGGCCACTTCATCCGTCTGCAGGTTATGCAGTTCAATCTACATACATACATGCATTAATATTTTTAAAGGCTTGGGAAATTACACTATATGTATGTCACTTTCTCTTACAAACCTTATCCAGAAACCAGTCGGGTCTGCTTCCAGAACCATCTACACGCATTCTCATCTTTCTCAAAGGAGCAATATCCTCAATCTCCAGATTGAATGTGTCCTTCTGCCCTCGTTCAAACCTAAACACATTAAACACAAAAAATGAGACAGTTTTAACATGTTTCAATGCATAATCATAATTTTTAAGATTTACTGTGGTCCCAGGTAACCAGGTTTGTTATAGTTAACTAAAACCATAAAGAAATTTAGTTACTTGAAATAAAACATTAACTGAAATAAAATACACTGAAAAATACTGTAAGTTTAGATGTAGCACTTGTACTAAAACGAAATAAAATTAATAAAAAATAAAACTAGACATTTTAAAAAAGAATAAAAATAATTAAACAATAAAATTACTATAACAAAATTTAAAGTGAAATCAGAAAATATAAAAATAAAGTCTAATCCAAAATATTAACAAAATCTATAGTAGTATATCATTGTCAATAAAAGAACACTGCAGGTAACCTATTTGCTAATATTTACATTCTAATTTTATTCTTTTTTCTTAGATTCTCATATTTTTCAACTCAAATCAATATTTTTGCAAAATAAACTGCATGAAAACATTACATTTATACTGCAATAATCACCAACTGACTACATTATCCTTGTGTTTCTGTGCGTGCATATGTACCTGTCCTCTAATTTTGGCAGCAGCATTTCCTCTGACGTGCCGTAGACTCCAAACACAGTCATGTAGATCTGTGTGTCTGTACCTGCGTGCTGGACATCTCCTGTTATCACCGTTACCTCATAGATCACCTAGAAGAAAAATATCTTTCATAAAGTACACTTACTGTAGTATACAACAGCAAATCAGCGTATTAGAATGACTTCTGAAGGATCATGTGACACTGAAGACTGGAGTAATGATGCTGAAAATTCATCTTTGATCACAGGAATAAATTATGTCTTAAAATATTTTCAAATAGAAAACAGTTACTTTTAAATTGTAATAATATTTCACAATATTACTGTTTTTACTGTATTTTTGATCAAATAAATGCAGCCTTGGTGAGCAGAAGGGGTTTATTATTATTTTCAAAAACATCAAAAAAATCATACCAACCCTTAACTTTTGAAATATAATAATATTTAATAAAATAAAGAATAAACTAAGCTATAAACATGGGAAGTAAACCCCTTACTTGAGCTATTTGTATTTTTAAGGCTGAAGGAAATGAAATGGTGTACCTTCTGTGGGATGTTGACAGTTTCTGCATCCTGTACATCAAAGAAACGGGCGGTGAGTCCGTCTCCTCTGTCTTTGGCCAGCCAGCATTTACAGGGAAACATGTAGCGCACTGCTTTAGTCGGCACATCAACAGTCAACTCCTCCACTAACCAGCAGCTCTCTGGAGTCGCCCCATCGTGACCCAACTACACACAACACAAACCAACAATCTGACATCTGCAGTATCTATATGTACTGTACATTGAGCTTACGAATACAGTCTACTGAATCTACTGTGTGTGTGTGTGTGCTTTCCCTCACTTCTACTTTCTTGATGTCACCAACATCAGTTCCATAGCAGGTGAAGTAATCCAAGGATCCAGGCAGGAATCCGTTTTTCCCATCCAGGTCGAGCCAGAGGCGATCTGTCTTCTTGTTCTTCTTTCCTATGATGATGACATATACTCGGCTACTCGTCCCAGCATCCCGATCCCAACCCGTCGTCACCGAGAAGTGGTAGGGAATCACTATACACACACATTCATTTAAGTTAATTTTTTCCTTCATATAAAATTCAACTATAGAATTTTTTTAAATTAAATTAAATTAAATTAAATTAAATTAAATTAAATTAAATTAAATTAAATTAAATTAAATTAAATTAAATTAAATTAAATTAAATTAAATTAAATTAAAAAATAATTTAACAATATTATAAGTTGACATGCTAAATGAATAATTTTTTTTTTAATTAAATGTTGTAAAAAAAAAGATTAAATATTTTACATTTGTCTGCATTTATACGGCAAAAAAATCGAATTTGCACTTCTCAAATTTATTACAGCATTTCACTTACATTTTAACACTGATTGTATAATTGGTAACACTTTACAATAAGGTTTCATAACATGAACTAACAATGAACATTACTACTTAAGCATTTATTAAAGTTAATGTAAACATTTACTAATACATTTTTAAAATCAAAAGCTGTGTCTGTTTACATTATTTAATGCACTGTAAACTAACATGAACAATGAACAATAATATTTTTTACTAAATACTAATATTCACAAAGATGAAAGATTAAAAAATGAGACCTTATTGTAAATTGTTTGTTGGCATATAATTTGAAATGAAAATATTATATTAAATCCAAAATTGAGCAAGTGATGGTCTCAGCCCACTGTATGTTGTGGAGTGAGACTCTATATGCTTATACATACATGATCCTTCCTCGGCTTCTTCTTCCTCTGAATGTCGTTTCTTGTTTTTCTTGTTCATGTTGCTGTCCAGATTTGTCACTTTTTTAATTGGACAGAAGGCAGTCTCTCGCTCTCCCTCATACCCCTACACACACATATACACACAGTATATACATCTGGATGTGCTCTGGACTAGTCTGTAATGCTGTAACATTGTTAACGCATGCATGCACGGGTGCACACATGCACACATGCAGGCAGACCTTAACGTAGAACACCCTGTCGATCCGTTTGTCCTCCTTCTTTCTCGAAAGCCATCGCTCACACAAAAACAGAAAGACTTCCTCCGTATCTTGGTCCAGCACTTCCACCTGTTCCAGGTACCAATCAGCACTCAGCATGCTGTTGTCATGGCGAACGCGGATCTTGAACACCTGGCCCAGATCCACGGCCTCCAGGGTGAATGTGTCCACCTGACCAATCAGAAGCAGTCGTTGTCAGCAGCCAATCAGAGGGCAGGTACACTACAGTTGAAATGTTTGGTGTCAGTAAAAATTGTATTCAGCAAAGGTGCATTAAAAAGTGATGAAATTAGCAGCACAACTATTTTCAACATTGATAACAACCAGAAATGTTTCTTGAGCAGCAAATCAACATAGGACAACAAGGATCATGTGACACTGAAGTAATGATGCTGAAAATAACAGGAATCTATTACATTTTAACATATACATTAAAATAGAAAACAGTTCATTTGAATTGTAATAATATCTCATAATATTTACTGTATTTTTGATCAAATAAATGCAGCCTTGGTGAGCAGAAGAGACTTTTTTCAAAAACATTTTTAAAATCTTACCGACCGCAAACTCTGAATGGTAGTTTTAAATTATGTCTTTGTTTTAATGGTGTCAAAATGTCTGAAGACACAGGATAGTAAAACCTGACAAGCCACAACAGCTTGATATAGGTTCAATTTTCACCTAAAATGAATCCAAAATTAAGAAGCATTAGGACGATGTCCTCATAAAGACGTGTATTTGTGCGTCTCACCGATCCTCTCTCAAACTTGTTGCCGTTCTCAGACTTGCTGAGTTTGCGTTCTCCAGTGTCGCCCATGTCTCCGTAAAGAGTGATGAACACGTTGGCATCGGTTCCTGCTCCATACACATCCCCCGTGGTCACCGTCACTATATATGTGTGTACTGCAACACACACATATATGCAATAGTCTTCCTGTAGCTCAAACAGTAGTGCATTGTAATTGCAACGCAAGGTCATGGGTTTGATTCCCAGGTAATGAATGAATCAAAAAACGTATAGTTTGAATGCAGTCATTTTGCATAAAATTAGGAGTCTGCCGAATGCATAAATATAGTACATATAGGTAATTGTAAATGAAAAACTGTCCACACACTTACTCTCCAGTGCGTCGTCCACCTCTGTCTCGATGACTTTGAGGGTTCCGTCCCGTGATAGTTTCTCCACGATGATATCAGACGGCACCAGCTCTCGAATCGTCTCGCCGTCCTCCTCCGAGCGAGCCAACCATCCCTCACACGGGAATATTGCAGTCTCAGAGCCCTGCATAAAAACACACATTTTTGAGTCTTGACATGTTGAATATTAGTCTTTTACATTTTATTAAAGGAAATTTGATTAATAATACCATAAAGTGTTCATTCAAAGGTTAAAGGGATAGTTCACCCAAAAATTCTGTCATTAATTACTCACCCTCATGTCGTTCCAAACCTGTAAGACTTGCGTTTCATCTTCGGAACACAAATTAAGATATTTTGATGAATTCCAAGAGCTCTCTGACCCTCCATAAACAGCAAAGATCCTAACGTGATCAAGGCTCAGAAATGTACGGTAAAACCGTACGTTTTATGAATCTACGAGAATACTTTTTGTGCGCAAAGAAAACAAAAATAACTACTTTATTCAACAATTCGGCACCCTAGCGCCATTGTTTGTGTATGTGACACTCTCCAAAATGATGATTTTTTTGAATAAAGTCGTTATTTTTGTTTTCTTTGCATTTCTTTGGTCAGAGAGCTCACGGGATGCACCAAAAATATCTTAATTTGTGTTCCGAAGATGAACGAAGGTCTTACAGGTTTGGAGCGACATGAGGGTGAGTAGTTAATGACAGAATTTTCATTTTTGGGTGAACTATCCCTTTAAATGTGTCATTTATTCACTGTTGCAGTACTTTATCCTACAGGACTACCTGTTTAGTGGTAAACTGACCAGTCTGGGCAGAACAATGGGGTAGAGGAAGCTAGTTATAAATTTCAGTAAAATAATCATCTAATAATCAGCTAATTCATAAAATAATCAAAATAAAATATCAAAATCTGTGTATGAGGTCGGTCAGATTTATTTGAAAGAAGTCTCTTATGCTCACCATGTCTGCATTTATAATTATATGCTACAAAAATACAGTGAAAATTGTGAAATATCTGCTTTCTATTGTAAAATAATGTAAAATGTCATTTATTCCTGTGATGCAAAGCTGAATTTTCAGCATCTTTACTCCCGTCTTCAGTGTCACATGATCCTTCAGAAATCATTCTAATATGCTGACTTGCTGCTCAATAAATATTTCTTATTATTAGCAAAGCTGATTTTTGTGGAAACTATGATATATTTTTTTCAAGATTCATTAATGAATTGAAATTTCAGAATAGTATTTATTTGAAACAGAAATCTTCTGTACCATTATAAATGTCTTTACTGTCACTTTTGAGCAATTTAATGCATCCTAGCTGAATTAAAGTATTCATTTGTATAAAAAAGGGTACAGCAAATAAACAGTTTCTGCTGGTAAACGGTGGACGTGAATGTTGATACCAGAGTTTCACGCTGGTGTGATGTTCTTGACGGAGCTACAGCTTGAGGCAGTGTTTCACTCCTCTACTGTACACAGATAGCACTGGAGTGGAGCGACAGGTCAAAGAAGATTAGTCACTGGAACTAATTATACAAACGGCAACACAGAGCAGATGTGGGTCAATGAAATGGGTGTACAACAGACAGCGGAGAGGAAAAGAAGGTTTTCCACAGCCAGATGGGAGCATTCTAGACTCAACCAAGTTTCACATTGCCAGAATTAAGACCAAAACATCTGGTCCAAAGCGTAGCTTAGTCTGGCCAAAAACGCCCACTAACGCAGGAAAGGCAGGTCTGACCAACATGTGAAAGGATCAGCCACAGTTTGCTGTTTTACGTGACATTTAGGGGGCTGAAATTGGCAGGATATGTATTTCTGGATCACTTGAGAGTTTTCCAAAAAATGCTGTGGGCTGAGATTAGACAAACCCAACTGCATTTCAAGAAGTCTGTCATGTTTAACTGTACAGCACATGCAGATTTGTGCACAAGCAGCTGATCTCTTTCTAACAGAGATAAAGTTCAGTAAAGATAAAGCTCAATACCTTCCCTTTCCGGAGAAGTCGGCGAATTTCCACACGGTCTAAATGCCAGCCAGGATTCACCCCTCGATTATCGTGACCGATACGAATTTTCTCAATGATATCGCCAATGTCCTCCAACTGCAGAAGCCCAGAATCAACATCAACATCACTGCTGTCAGTGTAAGCCTTGCATTAAAATTATTAATAGAAATGTTAAGATGAAACTAAGACCCAGATGAATTTCTATTAGTTCAGGTTGGTCTCAGGTTTATTTTAGTTAACAACAAATAAAACTGAAAGTCAAATTAAAACCATTTAAAAATGTTACTTGAAATAAAATAAAACTTTATTTTAACTAGTTACCAAGGCAACATTTCTCATTTTAGTTGAGTTTCACTTGATGTACTAATAAAATTAATAAAAAGTATATAAACATTACTACTACTACCAATGACAAAAACACACAACAAAATGACTAAAACTTGAACTAAAACTAAAGTGAAAACAGAACGTTAAAAACTGATTCAAAATTTTAGTAAAAACTAGAAAGGTTTCTCAGTGATACTAAGATAACACTGGCTGGTTTATGCCAGTTGCACTGGTAAGCAGGACAAATAGCATTATTTTTCAACCCTAGGTTTATATTTATGTTGATACTCATTTACCTCTATGATGAACATGTCCTCCGCCCCTCGTTCAAAGTACATCCTCCTCTCTCTCTTGTTGACGCAGAGAGACTTCTGAGACGAACACACTCCGTTCTGCCCGTACAGAACAATGAAGACGTCTGCGTCCGTTCCCGCAGCAAATATATCACTGGTGAAGATTTTAATCTCATAGGGAACAACTGCAACACAAAAGAGGAAATCAAATGAATCACGAACACCCCGTGTAGATCTGTCTATGAGTGTTATGGCACAAATTTTCATCTGTCTGTATTTATGACACATGAAATAAATAAGGTTTAGTATTAGTCTGTAATCATTATAATTAGCTACATAAACATGTATCGTACAGGGTGTGTATAGTACTGTCTGCAGTTCATTAGGGTACAGGTCTCTGACAATGGCACCATCGTCTTTTCCTTTATCCAGCCAACGGCCACATGGAAAGCGCAGCAGCTGACCCAGAGACGGAGCATCGATCTCTACCCAGTCCAGAAACCAGCCTGGAGACACACCTGAGAAAACAGGACAAACCCCCCCAAACATCCACATACACACATGTACACTGTAAGTAATTGTCTGTAGGATTTACACCAATGCTGCCTGTACTGAGGATTCAGAAGAAAGCCAGTGAAATTAAATCATCAGAAATAAGGGACAGTCTAATGCAAAAAGAAATAAAGGCATAAATGACAAAGACACAGACACAGATTCAAATTTATATAAATAAAGTAAACCTTCATTTTCGTTATGCATGCATAAACCTTACTGAACTCATTTTTTTTATTAACTTTTTTGTTTTGCACTAAGAACATGTTTTACAATACAAATGAACAAGTCACCAAAGACTGCATTTATTTGTCAAAATACAGTGAAAACAGCAATATTGTGAAATATCATTACAATTTAAAATAAATGTTTTCTATTTTAATATATTGTAAAACGTAATTTATTCCTGAATTTTTAGCATCATTACTCCAGTCTTCAGTGTCACATGATCCTTCAGAAATCATTCTAATATGTATTTTCAGGATTTTTTTGATGAATGGGAATTTTTTTTAAAGAATAGCATTATCTTTTGTAACATTATAAATGTCTTTTCTGTCACTTTTGATCAATTTAATGCATCCTTGCTAAATAAAAGTATTCATTTCTTTTTAACCAACCCCAAATGAACAGTAGTGTTTTTTGATGCATAATAAATGATTTTCACTTTATAATGAAGTATTTTCAAAATAAGAAAATAACCAAAAATAAGTAGAATCAGAAACATCATTACGATTATGTTTTAGAGTACAAACACAGTCTATAACTCGTATCTTTATACTATCTGTAAATAACATCACTCTTTTTAACAACATAATATCATTAGTAGGAATGGATGTACATTACTTTTGTTTTTTGCTGTAAAAAGAACAGCGATTCGTTACAGTGTAAACACACAGACGAGCACACACACACACGTCAATCATCAATGCACAGATTTGAACTCAGCCAGTCCTCAACTGCATCTGCAGAATGCAGATTCAACATATTTGCATAAATACACAGAGTGATATCTGATGTGAATGTGTGTACCTGCGTTGTCGTGTCCGATGCGGATTCTCTTGAGTTTTCCGATGTCCACTGCCTCTATGGTGAACTCGTCAATCAGTCCCAACTCAAACTTGTTCCTATAGTTCTTAGACGCCTTTAGATTAATGATACCTGACACACAAACACACTTTTCAGTAGCGGATGGGCTAATAGTACTAACAGTACAGTCTGAATTGTTTTCATAGTTACCAGTGTCATCTTTGGTTCCGTAAAGTATAGCATAAACGTTTGCATCTGTCCCGGCTTTCTTCTTCTCCCCTGTTTTGACTCTCATTGTGAACGTGGTTGACATGGCTACACACAGACATAATCAATGTAATATCAATGCAATGAGCAAATGCCATTAGGTTAAAGCAGTACACTTGTGTAACATTCAAAACCTTTTTGCTCTAGTCCGAGTTGAGCAGGTGACGACTCCTCTTCTTCATCTTCATCTCTCTTCATGAAAGCCTCGTCTACTGGGACTAATTCACGGCCCAGCTGCCCGTCATCTTCATCAACCGCCAACCAGCGCTGACAGGGGAAAAAATACCTGAACAACACACACAAATACGGTCAACACTTTAATATGTCAGTTGTTTCTCTTTAGCCAGTGATTACATTAAATTGGGCAAGTTGAGACTTAAGCATCACATTTTTCATCTGAGGAACTAAAAACTGAAACTAAAACCATTAAAAAACATTTTCAGTACTTGAAGTAGAATAAATATTAACTGTAATAAAAGAAAATGTAAAATATATATATATTTCAGCAAGGGCAACATTTCTCATTTTCATTTAGTTAAGTTTCAAATACTAAAATAATTAAAACTTAATAAACTAAAACTAAAAGCTAAAATGTAATAAAAACCATAATAAAAAAATAATAAAAACGACAAAACACAATACATTACTAAAATTAAAATAAAATAAAATATGAAAATCTAAAAAATAAAAAAAAAAATAAAATAAAAATAAATATATATATATATATATATATATATATATATATATATATATATATATATATATATATATATATATATATATAAATAAAAATAAAATAAAAATAAAATAAAATCTAATTCAAAATATTAACAAAAACTATAATAGTACATTAATGATACTAAAATAACGGCTCAGTAACCCTACGTCTCCTCTTGATGATCTCAAAAATGTCTGAAATTATACTCAGATTTGCTAGATATTTGTAATTTTTGTTGTATATTTTTTTAATCAATTTCAATGTATTAATTAATTCATACATTGTAAATAAATGATTTATTTCCTTAAAATGTATTTATTTAATATGAATATTTCAGCAATTTCTGCAATCAATGGTCAGAGATCTCAATATGTACGCAAACATTTCTCATCTAGCATTCCCAATATTAAAGATCTGAAGTGCAAACCATATTAATTGTATAGCTCTCAACTCTTACTGTACGTCAACATTTTACGCATTTCCGTCTCTTTTTATTTCTCCTGAGAAATGTTAAGGGAAACAAAGGTGGTACTTAAATGAGAAGTACAATAAGTGCATGACACTCACATGGTTTCATCTTTCGTATCAAAGATCTCGACGCGGTCCAGATACCACGCAGCATTCGCCTGCTTGTTGTCATGACGAATCCTCAGTTTCTTCAAGGGTCCCAGATCCATCCCAGTGATCGTGAACACGTCCTCCTGAGAATGATCCGCAGTCAGGTACATTCTCTATACAGTGTGAATGTGTGGGTGTTTTCTTCCACTCACCTGCCCGCGCTCAAACTTGTTAAGGTGGTTTGACTTGCGTAGTTTTCTCTCGCCCGTGTCACCCATTTCTCCATAGATGTTGATGTAAACACTCGCATCGGTTCCGGCCCCCAGCATATCCCCAGTGAACACATGAAACTCGTATGAGTTCTCTAAAATACATGAACACACAAGTGTCACTTCTGTTGAAGGTATCAGGTGGTACATTGCTACCGTGACAGAAGGTATTTTTACACTTCAGACACACTTGCAATGTCTGAATCTCATTCTATTAGATAACAAAATAGCAAACAATTTTATTTTAATTTATTATCAAATTTATTTTAAAGCAAATGAGCGCAAGCACAATTTATATGCAAATTTTCATGAAAAGAACTTTGTTAAACATTTTTGATCTTAAATTAAATCATTAATGAAATAAAATATGTACAGTATTTTAAATTAATAAAAAAATGTAAAAATGTATTTATAAAATGTATAAACAAATTTATTTATTAATTTATTTAAAATGAATAAATGTATGAATTATATTACAAATATTAATTTAAAATATACATTTCTTAAGCATTTATATTTTATAAATAAATTTATATATATATATATATATATATATATAAATTAATGAATTATTACTAAATAAATGTAAATTTATTAGTCTGTAAATTTTAAATAAACGATTCATTTTCCTAAAAATGTATTTATCTAAAATTCATTGTTTTTTATATATACTTTTTGGTTGTGAAGGATTGAATCTCTCTCTATACCCTCCAGATCTTCATAATCCTCAGCACACAGCTCCACGAGAATCTCTCCATCCTCTTCATCACGAGCGAGCCATCGGCCACATGGGAAACTGTAAGTTCGAACAACCTCCTTCAATTCACCTGGAGATTCCTCTTCTTCCTCCTAGAGATGTTTAGATGGGTGTAAAAATAAATGTTTAAACAGTGGTCAATCAATATTAGTTTTTCAATTGCTCATTCTGAAAATGTTCAATTTGGTCACTCTTAGTACTGAACATTTAGTTGCTGGACTAGACTGAATAAATTCTAAATTAAGGTTTAAATTAAGAAAATACACTTTTTGTTTAAAAAGCAAAGACCTAACGGTCAAACATAGCTCCTATCTGACCTTTTTCTTCTTTTTCTTCTTTTTATCTTTCTTGTCCTCCTCTTTCTTCTCTGGTTTCACCATTGCCATGACCAGCCGTTTAACGTCCACTTTCTCCAGGAACCATCCAGCCCCTATTCCTGAGCCGTCATGGCCGATTCGGATCTTATAGACCCGTCCCACATCTGGGCCCTCGATCTTAAATCAACCAATGAAAATGCATCTCTTCAGAAACAAACAACCAGATTCCAGAAACATCACAGCTTTTAGAATATAGAGTAGGATTTTCATATACAACTCCATTAACTCACTCTAAATATCTCAGTGGTTCCTCTCTCGAAGTTGTTGGATCGGCTCTTCAGCTGTATTAATTCAGTTTTTCCCTCCTCACCGTAAATCTGCAGGAAGACGTTTGCATTCGTCCCTCCAGCCCACACATCTCCTGTCACCACGGTAACTTCATAATTGATCACTATCGATTAGAAAAATAATGATGATTGATCATTTTTAGTTCACAGTAGCTGAATTTCAACATGAAGTTAACTAATAATAGTCAAATTTTGAGTGCATATATTGAAAAAGCATGGTGACTAGAACACTAACATCATGGGTTCTAGATGACCAGGGAATGCAAGAACTGCATTTGTCAAATGCATATTTGTGAAATACATACATTTCTCTATCTCCAGCGTCTCACTTGGATAGATTTCCACCTCCACCTTCCCATCAGCCTCGTCCTTACAGAGCCAGCGGTGACTGGGGAACATGTACTGCTGCCCGTGCACCGGTACCCAGATCTGAACGCTATCCAGAAACCAACCGGCTCGTAGGCCCTCGTTAGTGTGGCCAATCAGCAACCTGTTTACCTACAGGACCCTCCCAGAGAGCGGAGGGAAGTTACAGTAAATACGCACATTCGGCATATTTGTTTTATTTGAGATGAATGTGAGTATAAATGTTATGTATAAATGTTTGAATAATGTTTACAGTATGTATTTTAATCATTATATTTTATAATGTGAGCATCCACATCATTTGACAGAATTTCTTGTGACATTTGATAGTAGTTTTTTTTTACATTTGCCATTCTTATTATGTACCTATCCTGAAAAAATAGAATAGAACAGAACAAAATGAATTTATCAGAATAGAGTTCATTTGAACAACAGAACACAATAGAACAAATGTGAACAAAAGAACAAAATATAACAAAATTGAACGTTAGGAAGAATAGAATAGAATAGAATAGAATAGAATAGAATAGAATAGAATAGAATAGAATGAGTTTAACAGAATAGTTTAAACTAAACATAACAGAACAAATTTTAAAATAACTAAATAGAACAAATTTAAACATTAGAAAGAACAGAATAGAATAAAACAGAACAAAACAGAATGAGTTGAACAAAATAATATGAACAACAGAATAGAACATAATAGTACAAATGTAAACAGAAGAACAAGGTAGAACAAATTGTAACATTAGAATAGAATAGAATAGAATAGAATAGAATAGAATAGAATAGAATAGAATGAGTTTAACAGACTATAGTGAATCTGAACAACAGAACACAATGGATCAAATCTACCAACAGTACAAAATAGAACAAATTTTAAAACTTTTTTATTATAAAGAATAGAACAAAACAGAACAGAACAGAATTGAATAAGATGGGTTTAACAGAATAGAGTTAATTTAAACAACAGAATAGAATGCAATATGTATGTATGCAATATGAACATATGTAAACTACAGAAAACAATAGAACAAATATATACATTAGAAAGAATTTAACAGAATACAACAGAATAGAATTAGTTCAACAGAATAGAGTGAATCTGAACAATAGAACAAATGTCAAATTGAAGAAGATGAATAGAATAGAATAGAATAGAATTATGTAAACAGAACCAATTTGAAGAAGATGAATAGAATAGAATAGAATAGAATAGAATAGAATAGAATAGAATTTTAACTTTAGACTGGGTGAATGTGCTGAACATGAACAGGTAGCATACCTTGCCAATGTCAAAAGTCTCTATGGTGAAGATGTCCGTCTGTCCCGTCTCAAAATAGTTCCCCAGGTCGTTATCGGACACGACCAGCAGCATCTTGTTGGTGTCGCCTTTCTCTCCGTACAGCTTTACGAACACCTTCGAATCTGAACTGGCACCATTAATACTGCCCGTCTTTATTGCAATGTGATAACCAACAGCTGGAACAAAAACACACGCGTCAAAACCTATTGTATCTAGCCTATCTTCGTGTACACAGAAATACAAAGTACTTTTTGTTTCATTGTTGCATACATTTTACTTTTTTGTATGTGATAATGTTTGTATGTGTGTTCCCTCACTGAACAAACGTTGACCATCATCAGTAGGGACTAACTCTCTCACAATCTGCCCGTCGTCTTCATTACGATCCAGCCACCTGAGATGAGACAGAGAGAGATACAGTAGGAGAATGTGCAGGATGAGTGTGTGTATTTGTGTGTGTGTGTGTGTGTGTGTGTGTTATAGGCGTGTGTGTATCTCGTTGATGTAGGTAGGGTTTCCTCGGCACTCATTAATGTCCATTAGTAACCAGAGTCAGAGTTTTCTCAACAACATAATTGACTTAAACACCACTCTTCCGTGTTCTTTACCCAGCCAGACACGCGCACATATACGTACGTACTTATACTGACAAGTGAGTTTGAAATATGCTTTAGCACACAACAAGCTAATGTTTGTTGGATTGCCTTGCCTGTAACAAGGGAACTCGATGGATGATGCCTCAGGTTGCCCCTCCTCTCTGACCATCACCTTATCCAGGAACCAACCACATCCTCCGCCTCGTCCATCATGACCAATCCGAACCCTCTTGATCTGTCCCAGTGTGACCGCCTCTACCAGGAACTCATCATGCTGAGAAAAGAGTAAACACGTACTACTTCTACAGTATAAAGTACGTATACTATGCACATATATACTGGGTTCTGTATCCCACAATGCAATGTGTTTATCTTTAGATTTCATTTTCAAAATGAACCGGATATAGTATCTCCAGCAACTCATTATTTAATCAGATTAACAAAAGTTAAGACATTTTAGACATTTTAGAAATGGGGAAAAAAACATAAAATTTTAAGTTGAAAGTTGGACATCTCACACTGACTTTAATGAGGTCATGTGACAGCAATGTAGCATACAATTTTATGTAAACAGTGCACATTATTCAGCAATAAATATTTTAAACAGTAGTAGATTGTTGTCTAATGACAATTATTTTGCATGTTTCATTCATCAAGTGCCATTCGGTAATCATCTCTGATATAATGAGGCTATTTATTTACATATAAATTAAATTAAGGCTGCCTTTAAATGTTAAAAAATACAGTAAAAAAATAAATAATGTGAAATGTTAAAATGTCAAATAACTGTTTTCTATTTTACTATATTTTAAAATATAATTTATACCTGAGATAAGTCACATGACCATTCAGAAATCATTCTAACATGCTGATTTGCTGCTCAAGAAGCATTTCTTATTATTATCAATGTTGAAAACAACTATGCTTCTGAATTTTTTTGTGGAATCCATGATACATACATGTACTGTATATGCACATGTTTCATGCCAGCATGTCAAATGTACTCACATTTCCTTTCTCAAACTTGTTGGCGTTGTTTTTGCTCATGAACATCAGACGCTCTCCAGTGTCTCCAAAATCACCAATGATGTTTAAATAAACACTGGCATCTGTTCCACTTCCGCTGATGTTTCCCGTGCAAATCGTCACACGATACTTAATAACTATTAAACAGCAATAAAAAAAACATAAATAGTAATGTAAAAAAAATCTAACAAAAATTGCTTTTTTCTTACTGTCAACTACTAATACAACCCGAATTCCGGAAATGTTGGGACGTTTTTTTTTATTTGAAGAAAATGAAAACTAAAAGACTTTCAAATCATATGAGCCAATATTTTATTCACAATAGAACATAGAGAACATAACAAATGTTTAAACTGAGAAATTTTACACTTTTATCCACTAAGTGAGCTCATTTCAAATTTGATGCCTGCTACAGGTCTCAAAAAAGTTGGCACGGGGCAACAAAGGGCTGAAAAGGCAAGAAATTTTGAAAAGATTCAGCTGGGAGAACATCTAGCAACTAATTAAGTTAATTGACATCAGGGCCCGTATTCTTAAAGATTCTAAGAATCCTCTCAGAGAGCTCCTAATTTAGCTTAAAAATTTCTAGCTAGGAGTCTTAGCTTAAAAGTGATTCAGGAGCAACCTGAGAGTAACTCTGAGCGAGGAAAAGACAAAAACTTTTATCTCAGTGAGGAGGCAGGGCTGACCCCGTTGCCAGCGATGACACAGTCTTTTGAAGACTGTGATTGGTTGGTTGTCCAAGAAGGAAATAAAAGAGCGCTTTTAAGAGTAGGGTTTATTTTAAGCTTTCACAATTACAGGTGTAATTTTTCCTGTTTTACCGTACTCTCTCTCTCTCACACACACACACACATTATATATGTATATATTCTTTATTTTGTATTTACCATGCTGTCATACTGAACGTATTTTATAGGAAATGAACAGCGACACAATAAGGTTCTGAAATTGCTGTAACAGACCCAAATCATCGCTTCTGCATAGTTGCATTTTCCAGTTGCCAAATATGTTAATGTAGTTAATGGAGTGATTATGTCCATTTCTGGGGCTATGGCATTTCTGTGCGGTGTCGGAGATGTTAGCATGTCTCTAATAAGATCGGTCACAAACATGATCCCTGCACGATCTAATGTGTAGCGTCTTATTAACTCACTGTCATGCATTGTGTGCAACACATTTCTTCTCCCTCTTCATGTTTCGTCCATTTTCTCCACTGCTAAAGAAACTCTTAAGCCTCTTAAAAGTCCTCGTTCGTACTCCTAACAATTTTGGACCTTAAGACCTCTTTTAAGGGTTAAGATGCTTTCTGAATTACTTTTTTCTTTACTAGGATCTTTTCTTTAATTTTAAGGGGAAACACCCACATTTCTAAAAATTTTCTTAGAATTTTGTTACTAGGAGCAACTCTTCTAGGGCTAAGATTTTTCATGAATACGGGCCCAGGTCTGTAACATGATTAGCTATAAAAGGGATGTCTTAGAGAGGCAGAGTCTCTCAGAAGTAAAGATGGGCAGAGGCTCTGCAATCTGTGAAAGAGTGCGTAAAAAGATTGTGGAATACTTTAAAAACAACGTTCCTCAACGTCAAATTGCAAAGGCTTTGCAGATCTTATCTACAGTGCATAACATCATCAAAAGATTCAGAGAAACTGGAGAAATCTCTGTGCGTAAGGGACAAGGCCGAAGACCTTTGTTGGATGCCTGTGGTCTTCAGGCCCTCAGACAACACTGCATCACTCATCGGCATGATTCTGTCATTGACATTACTAAATGGGCCCAGGAGTACTTCCAGAAACCACTGTCGGTAAACCCAATCCGCCGTGCCATCTGCAGATGCCAACTAAAGCTCTATCAGGCAAAAGGAAGCCATATGTGAACATGGTCCAGAAGCGCCGTCGTGTCCTGTGGGCCAAGGCTCATTTAAAATGGACTGTTTCAAAGTGGAAAAGTGTTCTATGGTCAGACGAGTCCAAATTTGACATTCTTGTTGGAAATCACGGACACCGTGTCCTCCGGGCTAAAGAGGAGGGAGATCTTCCAGTGTGTTATCAGCATTCAGTTCAAAAGCAAGCATCTCTGATGGTATGGGGGTGCATAAGTGTATACGGTATGGGCAGCTTGCATGTTTCGGAAGGCACTATGAATGCTGAAAGGTGTATATAAAGGTTTTAGAGCAACATATGCTCCCCTCCAGACAACGTCTATTTCAGGGAAGGCCTTGTGTATTTCAGCAGGACAATGCAAAACCACATACTGCAGCTATTACAACAGCATGGCTTCGTAGTAGAAGAGTCCGAGTGCTGAATTGGCACTCATCATTAAATGAAAAATACATCAAAGACGACCACAAACTCTTCAGAAGCTGGAAACATATATCAGGCATGAATGGGACCAATTTCCAATAACAAAAACTCCAGAAACTCATAACCTCGATGCCCAGACGTCTACAAACTGTTTTGAAAAGAAGAGGAGATGCTGCACCGTGGTAAACATGCCTCCGTCCCAACTATTTTGAGACCTGTAGCAGGCATCAAATTTGAAATGAGCTCAAGTCTGATGTTTCTTCATTGGTTTTTCAGATTCACGTTTTGGATTCTGGGATCTTTAAAGAAATATAGTATATACATGTAGATGTTTTTTTTGTTTTGTTTTTTAAACTAAAGAAGAATTTTTTTGGGACACTTAAAGTTGTGTTTTGTAGATTTTCTCACGTGGTAAAGGTTCTGGCACAAGTTTTCCAGTAGCTGGCAGTTCTCTAACAATCTCATTGTCATCTTCATTGATGTCCAACCAACGGTTACAAACAAATGAGTATTTCTCCCTAGTTAGGGTCTTCATCAATGTCACCTTCATTCAGAAAAAACACAGTAATCCAGAAGAAAATGTTATGGCACAGAGCTCAGGACACATAACAGAATCCTTTATTTTGTTTAAATATCAACTTTGTCTCAATTGTTTCTCCAACAACTGATTAGAAGAAATACAAATAGAAACAACATTTAGAAAGAATATAAAGTTACATAAAAATTAATGTGTAGCATAGATGATAGATCACTTGGACTTTGATGAGAAATATTTGAGTTCAGACATACATTAAATTGTACCAGAGCAAGTAGCAGAGAAAACATGATGCCTGCTTGCTTGCATCATGATTACAGTGTGAAATGGACAAATTGTTTCTGTGTAATAGTGCACTAGTCTGTAGTGCAGGTCTCTCACCCTGCCAAGATGCCAGCCAGAGAAAGGATGCCTCTTTTCGTGCCAGATTCTCAGCTTGCGTATCTTTCCGATATCGGCCATCTCAATCTAGAGCGACAGCAAAAATGTAAAATACAAAAACTTATTTTGATAAGATTCAACATTTTTAAGTTCTGGACACCGTGTTAGAAATAAAAGATCAAACTTATCAACTGATATATTTTTATCTACTGCAATGACATAGATAAATTGACACTTAGGTACACAAATATGTTTTGGGACCACTGTATATTTTTAGAATGACACACAAAGATAAAAACACACACAGACATACAATGAACTTGTCGCACTGTCCCTGTTCAAAACTGTCCGATTTACTCTCGAGTTTCATCTCGTCGCTCTTGCCTGTCTCCCCATACACCTGCAGGAACACCTGTGCATCTGTGCCAGCACCTTTAGTCTCGGATGTCCAGATCCACAGAGACCAGGGGAATTCTGAGAAACACACACACAAACACGCAGAAAAGATGAATTTGTGTGTCTCGATGGTGTAGTTCAACATTACTTTTAAATGTTATCTTTTTTTGCAAATAGAACTTAATTTTATTATTAATGTTATTATTTTTATAAAGACAAATGTATCATTGATGTCATTATTTCTATGAATATAATTTTATTTTAATACTGATTTTATCATTTTTTATGAATATAACTATTTGAATATTGACGTTATTATTTTGATTAATATAACTATAATTTATGTTATTACTTTATAAATATAATTGTATTTTATTACGGATTTCATCATTAATTATGAATAGCATTATATTTTATTATTGATTTTATTATTTTTATGATTAATTTTTATCATTGATTTTATTATTTCTTATAATTTTATTATTGATGTTATTTTTATGAATAGTATTTTATTTTATCACTATAATCATATTCTATCATTGATGTCAATGTATTTTATTGTTGATTGTATTACTTCTTATGAACATTTTATTTTATTTTATTGCTGTTATGAATATATTTTTTTAAATACTGATTTTAACCCCTTTTATAAAATTATTTAATTTTATTATTGATTAAATTTTTTATGAACATTGTTTATCATTGATTTTTTTAATGAAAATAATTTTATTTTACTATTGATTTTACTATTTTTGCGTCAACTAAAAGAATGACAATAACTTTAAATTTAGCTTAAAGGATAGTTCACCCTAAAATGAAAATTCTGTCATTAATTACTCACCCTCATGCCGTTCCAAACCTGTAAGACCTCCATTCATCTTCGGAACACAAATTAAGATATTTCGCCATTTAGAAGAGTACATACGCGCACTTTCTCCTTAACGTAATCAGCGTTGTTTACGTTCAGCACGCACGCACTTTCTCCTGAATGTAAACAATGCTGATTACGTGGTTTACGTTCAGGAGAAAGCGCGCGCATGCATCGTGGTACTCTCCAAAATGTCAGAAGACGGTAACTTGGGGAGAAGAATTGTTGAATAAATTATGTTATTTCTGTTTTCTTTGCTAATTCAAAAAGTATTCTCGTAGCTTCACAAAATAGAAGTTGAGCCATTACTGCATTTCTGAACCTGAGAACATGCTGTCTATGAAGGGTCTGACAGCTCTCGGATTTCATAAAAAATTTCTTAATTTGTTTCCCGTAGATGAACGAAGGCCTTACGGGTTTGCGACGACATGATGGTGAGTAATTAATAAGACAATTTTCATTTTTGGGTGAACTATCCCTTTAAATACAACGCAGCACTATTCCAGCACATTTAGTGTCAGGTTACATTGGATTGTAGGTGGTAAGTGAATAAGATGTTTAGCATGTTTAGTGAACATTACCCCTGATAGCTTCGACAGGGCAAGAGTTTGATAATTTGCTCACTCTTTTGCTTTTTCTGTCTGAGTGAGACCATCTCATACAGTTCTCGCTCCACCAGTCCATCACCCTCATCTTCATCCAACCACCTGCCGCAGGGAAATACCTGCTCTAAACCTGTGAACGGGCAGTATACCGTCACCTGTGAGAGAAAGAGAGAGACAGATCACAAGGTGTATGTATGAATAAGTAATGAAAGCTTCAAAACACCTTATAGCCCCGACACACACCTTTTCGCAATACCAGCCGCAGCTAATCCCAGCGTTGTCGTGTCCGATCGTGACTCTGCTGAGCGGGCTGAGCAGTTCCAGCAGCTCGACGTTAAAGATGTCGATCTGAGCACGCTCAAACGTGCCACCCTCCAGGAACAACTTACCGCTGTTCTTAATGCCCTTAAGACCGTGCATGACGAAGTGGATCTTAGAGTTAGTGCCAGCTCCACGAATATCCCCCGTCATCACCTGTACGTTATACACGATCGCTACACGCACATACACAAACAAACAAATCCAAGTAAGTTTTAATCAAATGCACTTATTCTAACAAACAAACACGCACGTTTGCTCTTACCCATTGGCTGTGTGGCTCCGGCAAGCACATCTCTTTGTATTTTGCCGTCCCCTTCTGAGATGTCAAACCAGGCATTGACAGGAAACTCATAAACCTCCTTATTCCCCATGTCATCTATTACAACCTAAAACACATCACCATAATGCAAAGACATCATATCAATCACACAGGACAGAGGCAAAGATATTCTTTATGAAGATTTTAGATGAAAAGTGCATTTGTGTACTTTATCACACGCCCAGCCAGCAGACGACCCCTTGTTGTTATGTCCGATGGTGATTTTTCGAAGTCTGCCAAGATTTGGCGCTTCGATGGTGAATTTATCTTCATTACCGCGCTCAAAATTGTCCTTTCCATCGCTGGCCAGCTTCCGTTCTCCTGCAAACATCACACTAAGACTAACACATACACATAGAAACACTGACTGTATTTAGTACTGAAAATTGTTTAATTAAAAATAAATAAATAAATGAGTATTGGAATTGTAAGAACTACTGTATGTCTAATTAAAAAATCAAATGTTCTAGGCAATCAAAAGTGCGACTAGATTCATGGCACATTTTTCAGGTGATAAAATAAAATAAAATAATCTCACGGTTTAACTTAAAAGCATGTTTTATAATTGTAAAAATATGTCTAATAATAACTTAAAATGTTCTAGGCAATTAAAGTTTGACCTTTGAACAAAATATAAAAACACACACACAGAAACATTGACTGGTTTTACTGACCTGTATCCCCAAACTCTCCAAAAATATTGAGGTAGACATCAGCATCGGTCCCACTGCCTTTAGCATCCATTGTGAAGACACTGGCTATGTACTTGTTCTCTGCAATATATGAACAGACACACATTTACACATTTATAAGACAATACCTGTTATGCTTTTTTCTTTTCTTTTTTTGCACGCACCATGTATTTTTGACCATTAACTATCATTACACCATGGTATTAACTATCATTAAAACCACCAGTGAGCTCTTTCTCAGAAACAGCTTCTACATCTAGTCTTTCTCCTATCTGTGGGATGTAATGTTATATTGTCCGCGGTATCTGGGAATATTGGACTGGTGATATTGTGATCCCCATCTGAAACTCTACTCTACTACTAAATTTCTCCTAATCCTTTGTATGCAACCTGAGTCTGGTGATGCTTGCATGCATGCATCATCTATGAACATGATCACATGACCTATGTGATCTTATCTATGGGTTATATGGAATAAAACGTGAAGTATATCTGTAGGTTACATGTAGTTTTTTATTAGTAGTGTTTTTATTTGAGAGTTGTAGTATCTTGTTTGAGGTTCTTTACTTATGCTACAGATCTCTATGGGAAGATTACAGTGTGTCACGCAATGCACATGTGTTATTTATGTAGTGACTAAATGCAAAATGTTTAATAATTGTAAAAAATGTGTCTAATTAAAAAATATGTTCTAGGCAATCAAAGTTTTAACAGATTCATGGCAAAAAAAATTAAAAATAAAATAAATAACGGTTTAACCTAATATCATGTTTTATACTTGCAAGATATTTATCATTTATAAAAAATTTTTAAAAATCTAAAATTGTTCGACTAGATTTGTGTCACATTTTTCAAGTGATAAAACAAAACAAAATAAAATAGTAATGTGATTTGTTTATTTGCTCTCTGTTTTGCAAGCATACAACATACGTTTTGGAATGTCCATGGGGTTCAAGCTACCCAACAGATATCGGACAGTAAGTCCGTCCCCCTCGTCTCTGCTCAGCCAATTGTTGCAGGCATAAAAGAATCGGAGGTGTGGCCTGTTCATGTCAGTCACGATAACCCGGTCCAGGAACCAACTGGCACTCATGCCCGTGTTATCATGCTCGATTCTGCATTACAGGAAGTACATCACAAGACATATATTGCTGCAACATTTAAGACTTGCCTTTAAGGTAGTTACTCTTGAATGTATATGTACCTAATTTTCTTTATTGGCCCAACATTGTGCGTTTTGATCCGAAAGACGTCAGTCTTGTTCTTTTCAAAGGCTGTTCTGCTCCTGAAATTAATAGAGATAAATCTGTGAATAGACTCAAACGAAATGATTTACTGTGACTCTCAAACTTTCTAATGCACCGACATCTGAAAATGACTATGCAAGAGTGTGTGTTTATGAGAAAGAAATATCTGTCATTGTCAACGACCCATATATCGCTCTACGGTCTCTTGCGTTGGCTTCGGCAAAAGCATCTCTCTAATCAAAATGTGAAATGCATGAATTAAAAATCACCCAGTATGAATTACACATCCCACTCACACTGCCAAATTACTCACACACATACACACGGACTTACCGATGCGGAGAAACCAGCCCACACACATCTCACCTGAGATCAGCACACTGAAACCGCACCAGCAAACTTTGGAAATGATGACATTTAGACAGATTCAGAGATTCTGTTAAATATCATCTCGATTCCAAAATGTTGCATTCTGACTGTCGGACAGAATTAAAGTCCACAAACATTTCTGTTCTATTCTGCTGAAACTCTCTGAGGAGGAGTTACTGAACAGATCTACCTAATAATTTCCCCGACTGGTTGAATCCCATGAAAACATGTCACAATGCAAAAAAATCTTAAGCTTAAAAATATAAGCTTCCACTTCTGAGAACCCTGGAAATGTGAAAAGGGTCCAATGAGGTGAAATTGAACCTAGACATGGTCTTGACAAGTTTCATGAGATGCGCCCAACTACCCAAAAATATGGAATATTTCTTAAATAGGTTGTAAAATCATTAATTTGGAGACATACAAACTAAGCTTCCAAATGATTTTTGAATACAGTTAGTCTATTGGAGACTTGCTTATGAATTGTTCATGCAATTTTCTTCTAAACTTTTCCATTTCTGACCTTTTTACTGCATTTGTAATGTTTTATGAGTCATTATGCAACATTAACCATTTGGACATTCATCTGAGCAAGTAAAAACTCTCCCATTAGTAATTAATTTCTGAATCATTTGCTCCAGCACTGATCAGGATGATTGATTACTGTAGGGAGAGTTTTGAGGGTCTCTCTTTGTACTCATAAAAAATCAACACGCATACATGGGACATTATGTATATGTGGAGATTTTTATGAGTAGCCTACCTGTTTGCGGTGATCAGATGTGTAAACTTCTCATGTTTTCTCGAAAGACCACAAAAGGAAGTGATGTCATATGACTGTACCCTCTCATTGGTTCAATGAGAAAGTCACATGAATCTCTTCACCTTCAGATGAATGTCCGTGGTGATGCTGCACAGAGGAGAGCATGTCCTGTGCTTCACCATGGCACTGTGTGTAATGGATGAGCCAAGCGTGATTAAAATTCATGTCATGAATAATTCATTTCATGAATAATCGTATAGCCCTACTAAGAAAACAATATCTATTTCCCAAAGATGTGATGGTGTAAATGTCATGGTCAAAGCACACAGGATGTTCTCTTGTACAGCATTGTGCGCAAAAAGCAATGCACGGCCACACACGAGCAGATGCGGTGGCCATGTTAAAGTTATACCTCTTTTCTGTGCTGTAGATTAGAGAAGAATACAGAATTATAGAATTAGCAATGGCATATATGCACTGTCCTGTCAAAATCCACAGAAATTCCTAGTTTTTCTGCACTATACTGAAATCAGTGTAGGATTTCCTTTGAAACAATTTTCACTCATAAATTAAAATAATAATTATGTAGAAATGGCAAGTAAGACTGAATTAAACATGACGTTTTGAAGTAGAAATAATCAGAAATAATCCTGTCAAACATTCTAATCTTCAAAAATCTGCAGAGGATCTTTTCTGATGAAGAACAAACTCCTGTATATTTTGGATGGCCTAAGGGTGAGTAAACTCAACAAATTTTCATTGTTGAGTGAACTGTTCCTTTAAAGTTTTACCTCAACAATACCGTACTAGAGTTGAGAACAAAAAAGCAATTTGAAGCAGTTAGTAAACATATCTTGATATGCATTAAACCAATTTTATTGAGCTGCATTTGTAAATAATGAAAATACCAGTGCTGTCAAACGATTAATCGCGATTAATCGCATCCAAAATAAAAGTTTTTGTTTACAGAATATATGTGTGTACTGTGTATATTTATTATGTATATATAAATACACTCACATACAGTACATATTTTGAAAATATTTACATGTATTTATATGTATATATTTATATTAATATCATTTATATTATATATAAATATATTTAATATATAAACATAACACATTTTCTTAAATATATACGATTAATCGTTTGACAGCACTAGAAAATACTAATAAAATTAATGACAAATAATAATTTGCGGTCAATGTGCATCTGGAAACTCTCAAGATTAACACTGTCATGTAGAGACACAGGATTGAAGCATAACTTACTTGCTGGCCAGGTGAACTTTGGGAGTCACTCCAAACTCTCCAAACAAAGTGACGAACACATTAGCATCAGTCCCAGCGCCTTTAACATCACCTGTGATGGTCACCACCTCGTACACTGAGGAGAAACGAGAACATTCGGTAAACCAATTATACCTGACACTCCGCAAAAGAAAGCATCTTGTTTTCATTTGCATAACATTAGAAGGGTTGTAGTCTCAAATGCAGAGTGCTCAGGTATATCCCGTGTAACCCAACAACCTGCTATTCTAAGCTCACCCACGTTTGTATAAGCTGAATTGCTGTAAGCAATATCTCTGTAACTTAGCCATGTTAACGGAGTGAGAGTACGACATGGCCCTGATGCTCACCATGTGACCTCTACCTTTCTCTGAACCACTGCAAGACCCTGAGACAACCAAATGCATGTCTGAACCTGAGGAGCAGCGTGTCTAGAAGTAACGTACAAACAGGGTTCATTTGGAACATGTTAAGTTTCTTTTAAACTCAGTGCATACTGACCCCCTGAAATGGGATTCAGAGACTGGACCCCATTTGAGAGTAACCAATCAATATAGGTCAACTGTTGTGAAAATAACAATAAGTTGCTATGTAGTCCTTTAAAAATTAGGAGAGTTCTTAATGTATTTTATAGGTTATTCAAACAAATGTTTCTATTACAATGTCCTCTTCTCAAAACATACAGCATGACTAGTGTACTTCGATTCATTTACAAATGACTCTAATGAACCGGTTCACTTAATGAATCGAAAAAAATCAACCTATAAGTTACAGGTTGAATCATCACATTGAATCTTTCACTGAACAAACTCATTAAATAATTTACAAACGGACACTGAATCTGAATCAACATATGATATGAAAAAACCAAAAACAATTACTTTAATTTATATCCAACGTGAAATAAAACAACAATTGTTTGTATAGCCTACTGTTCATTAAATCAAATTAACAAGATATTCATTCATATAATGTAATATAGACAGTGTAATCATTAGGACAGTAATTTTAACATGCTGTATATATATGCATTTGGTTGTCCTTCCAGGTCGACCTTTTCTGTCAGTAATTTTGAATATATATATAAACATATTTTTCTTAAATATATACATGCATGTGTGTGTATTTATATATACATATACACAGTACATACACATATATTATGAACAAGAAAACCCTTTATTTTGGATGTGATTAATTGCAATTAAACATTGTCAGACACATATATAGAGAGAGAGAGAGGGAGAAAGAGAGATGGGGGGCTATATATATACTGCAATAGGATTATAATGCTCATAAACCAGCTTTGCAGGTTTTTTTTTTGTTTGTTTGTTTATTGTTATCAGCTTTTGATTCAGCCAGGGTAAGGTACCCCTGGATCAGTGCTAAGCGATAACCTCAACCGGACGTGCTACGCCCGACTGAACCTGACAGCACAACGTCCATCTTGCTGAATGAGGTTTTGATGGTTCCATGAAAAGGCCGATTAGAGTATAATGTTTCAGGCCATAGAGAGGTGCCCGTCTGATTCAAATCCACTATTGGCCCGGTGCCCGCCACCATTCTCTCATGATACCCTGCTGCCAGGACACCGTAATAATCAGTCAATCCAGACACACCTCTGCTGTGCCAATCAGAGACCTCTAGAGCTGCCTGCCAAAGTGAAATCCGGAAGGTTCTCTGACTGGACGTTAATGGAATGATCAGAATTTTACACTCCGAAACACAAAGTTCCAATTAGAATTGTAAGCAGAACAAGAAAATGTTTCAAATATACACTCTTAAAAATAAAGGTTCCAAAAGGTTGGTTTCACAGCGATGCCACAGAAGAACCCTTTTTGGTTCCTCAAAGAACCTTTCAGTGAAGAGTTCTTAAAAGAACCATTTTTTTATGTGAAGATCATTTTAAACATCTAAATAATCTTTTTCCGCAATTAAGAACCTTTTGTGCACTGGAAAGGTTTTATGGATGTTGAAGGTTCTTCATGGAACCACTGATACCAATGAAGAACCTTTATTTTAAGAGTGTATAACAACTCCATTGAAGAATCTTTATTTCTGTCTCCATTCCTCCTTTGTCTATTTCAGTTTTCGTTGTTGGTTGAACGTTCAACGTCCAACGTTCAAGTAATCAATTAAGAGATGTTCCAGGGTTAAAAGAAATCCAACCTGTGAGAAACCGAGAGGGGGTGGGGGGTGGGGTGCCTGACTGAGAGTGAAAGCAGAGAAAGAGACGGACAGACGCAGCTAAAGAGAGAGAGAGAAAAAGACAGTTCATCCCCAGAAGAGAGACAGTTTGACAGAATAGGTTGGGTGCTGTGGCTCTACACTTAACCAAGTGTTTAAAAGGATGGTTCATCAACAAATGATAAATCTGACACTTATCCACCCTCATGTTGTTCCAAACTTGCATAAAGCTTCCAAAAGGGGTTTTCGCAGCAATGGCCAAATAAATGCAAACAGTTTTTCTTTTGTAGTGTGAAGAACATTTTAATCATCTGAAGAAACTTTTTCCAGAAACTTTTATGCATTCAAAGGGTTGAATGCATAAATCAGAGCCAGAGCCAGTAAGGAACCACAAAATGAGACATTTTGGAGGACAATTCATATAAACCATGACTGTCAAGCTACAAAAGGGACAACAAAAGCACAATAGAGCTATCGTCAGAACTGAATTCCTTCAGAAGGTGTTCATTGATAATCTTCTCCAAGTTCTGAAATTTCAGTATCGGCTACTTTTATGATTTTTTTTTTAGTCTTTCATGAAGCTCAAAAGTCATGGTTGCTGTGTTTTGCGTGATGTTCTTTCACAGTAAACCATAACAGGAACAAATGATGACAGAATTGTCATTCTCCAGCAAACCATCCTTTCAAATGAATAAATGCATTAAATTCTGACTAAATGTTTTGGGAAAACCTCAGCTTTTACTTCAGTTAAAAGACTGAAAAGAATAAAAAGAGGAACAGAATGGGAATCCTCTTCCAGAGTCTACCTTTCTTTTTGTTGAATTCATCTTCTTGATCATCCGATTCCTCCGTGTGATAGTTCACCAGCTCCCCCTGGTAGACCTCAGCATAATCCACCTGTTTGACCTTTGACTTCTTCCCTTTCTTCGCTTTCTTTTCCTCGTCGCTGTCGGAACCCTTCTTTTTCTTTTTATCCTTTTTCTTCTTCTTCTTATCCTCCTCTTCCTCCTCCTGCACGGCATCCTCATCCTCCTCTTCCTCGGCCGACTTCTTCTTTTTCTTGCCGTCTTTGCCCTTTTTCTCTTTGGACCCCATGTCTTCTTGCCCTTCTTTGCTTTCAGATGGTTTACGCTTCTTTTTCTTCTCTTTCCTTACCTCCCGTTCCTCGTTTGAGGTCCGTTTTTCTTTGCTGATGGGCTCATTGTTGTTCTGCTCATCCGTCCCGTTGTCATTCTCTGTCACCTCAACATCTTCCTTTTTCTTCTTTTTCTTTTTCTCTTTTACAGATTCGCTCTTTTTTCTCTTCTCTATAGGTGTCTCAGTGCTTTCTGTCTTCTCCTCTGAGCTCTTCTGTCTCGTTTTTGAGTCCCTCTTACTCTTTCCTTTCGCCGTTGGCTCCTTCTCCTCTCCTTCGTCATCCCTTTCTTCGGTTTCTGTCGGTTTTTTCTCTTTTGTGGGCATCTTTTATTCATCCGGAGTGTGGCGGGGTGAGGGTGAGGGTTTCCTCGCCGTCTGCGGTGTAAGGTGTCGCCGTCTGACCCGCGCCAGCTGAAGGGCCCCTGCGTGCAGCTGGAGCGGGGCCTCAGCTCGGAGCCGGAGGCTCTCTCGCGCAGGTCCCGCGGTGCAGCGCCAAGCTCATGAATAATTACTGTGCTCAGCGTGGTCACATGATCTGTGAGAGAAAGCAAATGAAAACGGAGAGGACAGCGACAGAGAGGGGGCTGGGCCTCACAGCGTTTATTATTCATAGTCTGGGGATCGCTTTACTAAAGCACGGCGTGCATTTATATGTGCACACAAACTTATATATGGCATATGTTTAAAAAAACACATAAACACAATGTCAAGGGAAATATATGCTCATTTATGCACATTGTACAATTCAAAGGCACATCAATAGAAACAGGACATAGGGAGGAAAAGAAAGAGAAACTATAACAAAGAAAGAGACAGACAAACAGACAGACAGACAGACAGACAGAGAAAGAAGATACACCAGTTGAGAGGGAGTCTTACAGAACAGATAATTAAAGACGCTTCACTAACACTTGTAAATTATTAACAGTGATTTCATTAACACAAATAAATAAGTTAGTGCCACTGGATTAACGTGGTCAAACTATTTAACATGCTTTACCCAACCTAGGCAATAAAGAAGATCGGGCTCCTAATTTAGGCAAATTGCCGTCTGGCTGAAAAGGCAAGTGGAAGAAGTCGCTCTAAAACACTTGTGTGAATACAAACACAAAGAACAGCTCATAAAGACAGATTTTTACATTCTCTTGACTGTTCAAATAAAGCCATAAACCCCAAGAAGCCGTGGTTTACAGTGAATTTATAACAGCTAAGGGGCGTTGTTAAGCGGAGGGCTTCTAGCTATTATAAAACGGTTATTCCATATATGTAGTAAGGTTTCACAGAATAAAACAGAGCAAATAAAGTGTAATGGTATTAATAAAAACAGTATTCTTCCACCAAAAAATGTAGTTCCTCAGAAACAGTTGTGGTTCCAACAAAGTGGTTGCCAAGCAACACACAGATGTAAACAAAGGTGTATGTTTGTAGTGTAATTTACAACAGCTTCCAATGCGGCTCAACCAATCAGAATCAAGGACCGGAATAATCGGTTTTATAAACTCACTTTTACAGTGTTAGAGGGTTGTGAGTGGTTGCCAGGGAATTGCTAATGAAGGTGTTCTGAGTAGTTGTCAAGTCATAGTCTACCCTTGAACAGGAATAAACAGTAAGTTTTTTTTTTTTTTTTCTGCAGACACCTAAAAAAAGATAGATAAAAATTACATTTATTATACATTTTTTTGTAATTCCAAGAGACCCATAAATTCCTAAACATTTCTACTGGGAAATTATGGCATACATACATTGCAAAACATTACTGATCACTATAGACAATTTATATTGCACCATGAGAAATTACACACATACACACACACACACACACACACACACACACAGGGATGTGAAAAACAAATGCATAATAATTGTACTGATAGGATTACTAACGGGATTTCTGACAGGAAAACTAACGCTAATGCTAATTTTCCTGGGAGTATGACTTAGATGTGTATTGCTTTGTCTTTGTTGATTCTGAATTATGGTGTGTGAATAACAATTTTAAATTCTCTTGAGACGACATGCTAATTTTAACTCCTGCCATTAGCTATATTACAAACACCTGATACTGCTATCATCTGATAAACACAGGATCTCTCTCTCACACACACACACACACATACACACAGATGTTTGTTTTAGTGGTTTACGGGGACTCTCCATAGGCGTAATGGTTTTTATACTGTACTTACTGTATGTGCTATTGTCCTACACCTACACCTAAACCTACCCCTTACAGGAAACCGTCTGCATTTTTAGATTTAAAAACCCCACCATTTAGTATGTTTTTTAAGCCTTTTGATTTACGGGGGCATAGGCAGTGTCCTCATAAACCACCTTCAAATTGTAATACCTCTGTCATACCCATGTCATTATACAAATTTTTTCCCCGTAAACCACAAAAACCAGTACACATATCTCGCATACACACGTTTTTATCTCTCCCTCCCTCAGACGCCAACAAATTACCAACAATGGTGTGTGTTTGTTTCAGGACTTGCCATGTTTGTAGGAAGGACATTTCCAGTCCTGTCCCTGTACCACAACAAACAATCATCCCTATGCATGTCAAAGAAAATAACTCACCATTTATTTCTTTACTCAACTACTTATTTTGCACATCTTGTTGTGGGCTCTGATATGTCACTGATATGACCAGCAGGCGGCGCTATGACAGCGCTGTCATAATACACACATACACACTACACTCTTAAAAATAAAGGTGCTTCATGATGCCATAGAAGAACCTTTTTTTCTTTTCTTTTTTGTCTAAATGGTTCCATAAAGAACATTTAACATCTGAAGGACCTTTCTGTTTCACAAAAGGTTCTTTGTGGCGAAAGAAGGTTCTTCAGATTATAATTAAAGAACCTTTGACTGAATGGTTCTTTGTGGAACCAAAAATGGTTCTTCTATGGCATCGCTTTGAAGAACCTTTTAAGCACCTTTATTTTTAAGAGTGTAGGGCGAACACACACATACAGAACACACACCATATGTTAAATAATTCACACTTCACTAAACAGTCTGTTGTAGAGACAACAAACGGGTCAGCTGACCAGCTAATATACTTACATCTGACCCTCTTGTTTGTGTCCAGTCCGATTTGTAAACCAGATCAAATGATTCGTTGAAAAGAACCGATTCAAATGAACGATTCGTTCTCTGATTCATATATCTGAATTCTCTGAGACTGAATAATGAATTTTAATTTGTAGGTGAACTATTCTTGCTGAAATTCATTACAAGGAAAATTATATATTTTGTAGATGCTGCAATGGTTAATAAATTATGTATTTAGAATAAATCTACTGTCCACTGTAAAAATATTTTTTTCAATAAATAAAGCAAAGAAATTACATCACAGAATTATTGAATGGAAGCTTGTAGCATGTTCCCCAATTCCTGAAGTTTTGGAAAACTATACCTACAAAACATAATTAATTCTGTTTGTGTGTGTCTGTGTCCAAGAACTCCAAAGAAATCAAACTATGTTTGTCTGATTAACACTAATTAACCTCTGAAACTGATCAATTATTTACTGCTGGCTCAACACACAACACCAACTCTGGATACCTGTGAGAGACAGACAAAAAGAGAGAGAACCCTTCTGTGTTTGTGACACCAAAAATAATATTAAAAAATCACTTTAAAGAACATCACAAAGCTTAGAAGCAGATCTGTGTGCTTTATTGGCTTGACAAATAACTGTACACTTGTGTTAAAATAATGACGGGACAAAAAAAAAGACAAAAAAAACAATGAATGAAAAATATGAATATTAAATGAATAAATAATTAAAAAGTAAAAATAGAATAACTGATAAATTCTGTGACAGATATTGTTGTGCAACTTAAGAGATAGATAGATAGAGAGAGAGAGAGAGATAGATAGATAGATAGATAGATAGATAGATAGATAGATAGATAGATAGATAGATAGATGCCTTTAAGATGTCTTCAAGTTTCATGAAATCAGGATCTTGATGAATCTTAAAAAGTCGATTTCTTGGTATAGTGATAATGTTACATTGTTATCACAATATCATATTCAAGCAACCTGAAAACAAAGTATATAAAGTTCAGCATTATAAACATGATCAGTGGATTTAAAAGACACTAAAACCTCAATCACAGATCGTGTGTGAGAGAAAGACATAAACAACTGTGTTGGATTTGATTACACAAAGTTATACTTCCTTGCAAATTATCATACATAACTTCAGAACCTGTGCATTAAACATGTATTTACCATTATACATAAATGTTTCAACTGAAATGTCAAATTCAGTCTACTTTTATGCACTGATGTGATTGTTAATTAACAGTAAACTTGCTCTTAAACCATGTTTGGAGTGGATTAATCTGTTTTAACCAGACGCAACGTGACACAATCACAGCCCGTGATATATATATTTTATGTTCAATATACAACTGATAGGACTGAGGATTTGGACCAATGAAATTCCACTGTGGGTGGGGCTACTTTATAGAGTGCATTTGAGCCCTCCCACTTTTTCAATGGCGTTAGTTCCGGAATTATTTTTCGCATTCATTTTTCCCATAGGGATTTTTATTTATTTTTTTAATGTCTTCTTTAAAGTGGTATAAGCTATGAATCAAACCAACAAGCAACAAAGTGAATCAACATTACAACATTACAACCTTTGAAGATATTAAAGATGCAGTATGTACTGGAGTCCAAATTCAAAATACTGGAGAGAGACTCTTCTTCAAACTCGACGCTCATGCGGGTTGCCAGATTGTGGACACCTAACAGGAACAAGCACAACTGACAATGGTAGGCAAGGAGCCTTACACTGTAAGTTGATGAGTTGATTTATCCACGTTTTAATATGCCTCTGGTCAGAGATATTAGATGGATGCCGAGGCTTTTTAGGTCAGGTAGAATCTGTGATCTCTGACCCAGTTTGTTTGCTGGCCTCCATAGCAGGAACATGCTGTGTTTTCCGGCAACTGGCAACCCGGAATGTTGAGATACAATTGGATAAACAGGCAGTGGGCGGAGTCACACAGACCAAAACAAAAACAGACATTCTGACACTGAACGCACATTCCAAAGTAGAATAACTGACTGTAGCATTGTTTTTCAGAGAAACATGTGAACTTAGCATGTTTATAACATTACGGTATTTGTATGTTTTAGTAGTCAAAAAATGACATACAGCACCTTTAAACATGATTATTTAAAAAATAAGTTGAATTAATGCTAATAGATGGCTTCAACAAAAGCATTTACCATCGATTAATAACCTCAGTGCTCACAACAGGTCTGTCTTAAAAGGTTTATCATTAAAAATCAATTTCCCTATGGAGAAAATGAATGACTTTTTACTTCCAGAACCCGACTGCAGCGCTTTATTGCGTCGCGCCTGGTTTGGCGCCTCCTCACAAAGTTTAAAACGTGATATCTGCTTTGAAACACAAATACGACACCATTACGGAAAATCACAGGAAACACGTACCATTTTGCAACTGTCCCGACACGATATTGTAAAAACACGTAGTAATAAAACGCCTGGCCTTTAAGGCAGCGATTCGCGCACGTGCACGTAAGTCTGAGTTCCGTAGCGCCAGTGAACGGGAGGAGCTCTACAAAACGGACCAATCAGATTGCAGAGATGCTTGGCGGTTTCACCTGCAGGGGCCCGTGTGCACATGCACGATGCCGCGAGCGTGCATGTGCATGAAGTTGAAGATCTCATACGGCATGGCGTGGAAACCGGGGCGGGGCTTGACGTTGTCATAGTAATGGTGCGTTATGAAGATTCCGGAGGGGTTCATGGGAAACGCCCAGAAGCCGTAGAGATGCACTTCTTCGCATAACTCCATGGCGGCGGTGACCAGCATCAGGCCGCTGCTGAGGCGTTTGGCGCGGATGCCCTGCACGGCCCAGAAGCGCTGCACATTCAGCAGGTACTGCGGGTGGAAGAAGAACACGCCGCGGGCCGACTCGAAGTCGTCCAGCATGTACTTCACGCGGAACGACACGTCGGTGTTCCGTGTGTTATAGAACGCCGGCAAAACCACCGAGGAGTTCTCGTAGTTCTGCAGAACGTCGTAAAATGGCTTTCTCCATTTCTCCAACTTTTGAAACCTGGTCCAAATAGAGAGAGAAAATTAGTGTCTCAGTGGTTGTGTCACAGGAACGCAAAATGACCTCATTAGCATTCATAGGTATTTTTGCATGAAGTATAATTACAGCACACATTTATTAGATGGACCTGTAATAATAATAATACATGTATTATTTATTATAATTATTATTCATATTAAATTAATAATTAACTAATTCATTTAAATGTTGCTTAAATTTATTATAATTATTATTCATATTAAATTAATAAATTCATTTAAATGTTGCTTAAATTAAATGAAGGTTTTTAGAATATTATTTATTAGAACTTATTTTAAATTAACCTTATTTTAACATTTTCACAGCAATCTCTCAGGATACATATATATTAATTAAATTTTAAAGTATTTATATTCATCATGGTACACTGTAAAAAAAAGAAAAGAAAAAAAAAGTTGAGCCAACTTAAAATTTTAAGGCAACCAGCTTCAGGAGATTTTTTGAGTTTGCTTAACTTATTTTTGTGGGAGATTCTCAAATTGTTGTTATATAAACTTAAAACGACAAGTTGAGAAAACTCAAAAATCTGCTGAAGCTAGTTGCCTTAAAATTTTAAGTTGGCTCAACTTTTTTTTTTTACAGTGTAGTATTTGTTGTGCTACCTGTAAGTTATGAGCATTGTTTTGCTACCTGATTTTTAAATTAAATAAATAAATAAATATTACAGTACGATTATTATATTAGAATAACAAGAATCATCAGGATATACTGAGAATTCTTTAAATAAATTAAAAGGGTAAATATTGGCAACAAACAAATAATAAATAAATAAGAATGAATGAATGAAGATTAGAATTTTTTAAATATAACCTGGACATGTTTTTGTGAGATTCACCCAGACACTGGTATTTACAATATGAGAAAATCCTGTATTAAATATTTGTAACATTTGTGTGTGTGTGTACCTCTCGGTTATAATGCTGGGATTTACAGTAACAAGATCAGTCTTAGATCCCACATCTTCTCTGTACATATCTGAGATGGGAGGAATATTACATCTGAAAGAGAGATTTGACATGTCGTTTAGCAGATGCCTCTATATATCCCCATGATGTCTAAACAAACTAACAAACAACAGTATTTTACCGGAAGACAAAGTCAGCTGCGTCGATCTCTCGTCCACACTTGCTGTTTTTAATGATGCCGCCGTTACCGATCACGGCGCATTTCTTAAACTGGGATTTGGAATAGGGCATGTCCTGCAGTCAGAGCACAGAATACATTCAGAAACAGGACAGGAGCAACCCAAATGGGATTACAGGGATGATTGCTTTGAGATGGTTGCTTGGCAACTGTTGCAGGCATAGAGTTTCTAGGGTGTGATCACTGCAGAGGTTGCTAGGTAACGGCTGTCTAGATACTTAAGGATAAGGATGCTTGATTGGTAATGTTCGTCAGGGTGGGTCTGTGTCATGTGAGAGATTCAGCTGTGTGTGTGTGTGTGTGTATAGACAGATCTCAGCATATATGCAATGTCAATTCACCCATTTTGATTTACATTCACTGCAGTCAAACCATTCGTATGGAATTTACTCAGGATTCCTACTGGAATTTTGTTAGAATTTGGAATAAATCCTAACTGAATCACATGAAAAGCATCTTTTGTGAATCATATGAACTAACTAATATTCTTCTTCTTTGATCGAGGTTATGTAGTTTTTCATTATACCTTGGTAACACTTTACTTAAAGCCTTTATGCATTATAAAATTTTTGGCCTAAAAATAATTTGGCCTAAAACCTAAAATATAATATAATATAATATACAAATATTATAATTTGGCCTCAAACCTAGTATAGAATAGAATAGAATACAGGATGTGTTATTAGAATTATTCAGAAATCGACTTCTATTATATTGGAATAATGCATTTATACAAAAAAAAGGAAATATAATACAATTTAATATATAATATAATTTGTCATCAAATCTAAAGATAATAATATAATATAATACAGGATATTTTTATTAGAATTATTCATAAATCTACTTCTATTATATTGGAATATTATTCAGAGATCTACTTCTATTGTATTGGATTAATGTATTTCTACTAAAAAGGAAATATAATACAATTTAATATATAATATAAATAAGATAATTTGGCATAAAATCTAAAGAATTAAATAAGAATCTTATGTGAATCAAATGTATTAAGTAATATTTCTACAGGTCTGGTCTAGATAGAATATCATGTCATTTTTAATTAGAATTTATACAGAAATCATTGGAATAATGTATTTCTACTAAAAAGGAAATAATATAATACAACACAATTTAATATATAATATAAATAATATCATTTGGCCGCAAACCTAAAGATTATTCATTGTAATATAATATAATTTGGCATCAAACCTAAAGAATCCAATAAAATGGATTAACTAACATTTCTACAGGTCTAGAATATTTGTAATTAGAATTTATTCAGAAATGTACTTCTGTTACATTGGAATAATGTATTGGAAATATTTTAAAGGCGATAAAAAAGTTAAATAGCCATTTTATCCTCTCTGAATTATGTGTTCTAAATGATCCTACAACAAGAAATCTATTTAGAACATTCCAACTCCAATCGGTTCTAAATGATGATGAAATTCCAACAGGAATCATCTGCTCTTCCGAGCGCATGTAGTCAACGCCAGCGCTTTCACACTCACATCAGGGAACATTTTAAAGATCTCCGGGCTGATGTGCAAGATTCCACTCGTATCCACCTCATAACGCAGTTTGGTGCCCGAGGGAGTGTTTCTCTTCGTGGTAAACAGGAAGGAGGGGGCATTGCAGCAACGGGACAGAGACATTCTATTGGACAGGGGGAGAGGTGACATCATCGCTTCATTACCACAAAAGAATCCTATTGGAGGTGACATCATTCCTTTGTTTCAACGAAGAAATCCCATTAAGACCGTGCTGAAGTTGGGAGATAAACGAGAAGAATCTTCATGTACTCACTTGAAGTTATCTGTCTCCTCCTTGTTTTGCTCCCACTTACACACCTGCAGGTTCCTCCATCGCTCAAACAGCTCTGATGTCTTCACCCTAAAACACACGTGCACACACGCACGCACACACACATAAAGTCAATTAAACAGCAGCAGTCGCAGCTACAAGTAGCTTTCCTTATTAAACGCCACTGTAGGAAGGAGTGGAAAGGAGAGGGTGCTCTTGCTCAGATATGGTATTTCTTTAAATAGATGCTCTTTTCACAGGGTTTGTCCTTCGAGACGAGACATTCATCAGCAAATCTGACTCCCGCTGGAACGCTCGCTCTGTACGGACACGGACAGACATCCGAGAGAGAAACTTACATGGTCAGTACTTTCACATCTGTGATTTCTTGCCGTAGCTCCTTGCAGGAAGTGGAGTTGAACTCTAAAGAGCCTTCGGAGCGTTCCAGATACCTGCCAGAACACAGAGTCAGACACGTGTCCTCTGAACACACGCGCACACACTGCAAGATGAGCTTCCAGCATGGAGAGCCTAACTGAAGATCCTGAACGCTCTCGTCTCTGCAGTCTGGTCAAACAATCCTGAAGAAACGCCAGGGGATTCCTGTCACAACTTGGAACCAAACTTAATACAATCAAACATGAATCCATTAAGACTCAATTAAGATATTTTCTTTAGTCGGCCGTTGCGTTATGGATGTCCTGAGTTCAAATCCCGGTTTGAGGACCTTCTCTCTCCTCTCCCTCCCACTTCGCTTCTTGTCTCCTCTACACTGTCCTATAATAAAGGCAAAAAATGCCTTTTATAGAAGATGTTTTCTTTATTTATACTGCATGTATATTCTATATTAGAGTCCCCTCATTGTCAGTGACAATATCTGAAGAGTTTATTATATTAATGACAAACCTGCTTAATAAAAACATTTTTTGTTGTTGTTGTTTAGTTTTTTTGTTACAGATTGGCATTTTAAATAAACTTAATTAAATACTTAAATATTTAATGAAAACAATTACATTTGTAACTCTCTGAAGTAACTGTTTCAATAACTCAATGTTCTCCAGGGTCTATACTTTTTATTACCAATGAATTTACATGATTTTTGTAGTAATTTTTGTCATTTCTGATTACATATTTTAAGAAATATTTGTATTTAATTATATATATATATATAGCTAAATATGTACAAAACATATATTTGTTTAATTTATTTATTATTAAAATTGATCAATGAATGTACACAATTTTTTTTGTTGTTGTTGTTGTTTTGTGATTTTTGAGATTGGTTTTTAAATATTATATTTTTAGAATTATATAAATACTAACAAATAGCAATTTCAACCTAAGAAACATTTTTCGAATGTGACATAACTAAAAAAAAAAGTTTTTTTTAAAAGTATTTATTTATTTATTTTTTAAAATGTATGAATTTGTACTGTCCATGACTTTTCCAGGTCTAGAAATCACACTTTTAATATTCACTCATATATTCAGGTTTTCCAAGATCGTGCATGAAAATTGTGGTTCTTACATAAAAATTTAAATAAGTAATCTGACAGCAGATTACACCTTGATTTTTATCTTATTTTAAAGCAGTGGTTCTCAATTCCAGTCCTGGGGACCCTGCTCCACACATTTTGCATGTCTCCCTTGTTTAACACACCTGCTAACATCATCAGCTCATTTGGAAAGAGATCCATGAACTGAACTAACGAGCTGATGATCTCAATCAGGAGTGTTAAATAATGGAGACATGGCCCCTTTGAAACAGTGCCACCAGATTAAGAATCACTGGGTTGAAGCATAAACAGCCTGTTTGTGGCATGCGTAGTGTACTACAACTCACTTACAATGCACTGGAAACCTATTTAGCATTTCAGTCTTTTGCAATATAGACTTTTATGAAGCAACAGTGAACTACTTTCTCACTGTTCGACTCTCGTGAGCAGAAATGCTTACGCTCCCTAAAGTGCGGCGTGAAACAGGATTCTTGTTTGATCCCATTTGCATCAGTTCCAAATTATAATAGGAATTCCACTTGAGGATTGTTGACAAGCCGCTCTAAAGACTCGCTCCCTCTGCTACGCAAGACACATTCAGCTTAAAACTGTCTTTTCTGATGCTCTGAGGAGAAATATAAAAGAAATAACAGTTTCACCACAATGAGGAGAGCCAGCAGGGTTTGAATGGATGAAATGTGAATCCTCACCTTGGTTGTGAAACAGAAATACAGAAAATATGCATTAAAAACATGGATTATATGGAGTGCATCAGGAAGTGTTTTTCTCATTATACACTCTCAGAAATAAAGGTACAAAGCTGTCACTGGGCGGTACCTTTTCAAAAGGTACACTTTTGTACCTATTAGGTTCAAATTTGTACACTTTAAGTACTAATGTGTACCTTTAAGGTACCAAAATGGATTCTTTAGGTACAAACATGTACCTTTTGAAAAGGTACCGCCCCAGTGCCAGCTTTTGTACCTTTATTTCTGAAAGTGTATGTCTCTGTTTGCCATGTTCAGTCTTGCCTCAGGCACAGCATTTATGAAAACATACTCAGTGCTTCATGTTTCCATTTTAATGGGCTTTAAATGGACTTTAATGGTGGATGGCTTGCTACTGTAAATGAAATCAGAGCCAAAATGGCTGCTAACAGCCTTCACAAAGCCAAAGGCCTCCCATCTATCTATCTACTATCATGCTAATAGCTGCTATTACGCCAGACTTAAGTGGATTATTTTATGTAAGAGGAATTTTATGTAAAAGGCTACAAACACTACACCATTTTTTATTTTTAAGTGTTTTTCTTTGTTATATAATAACATGATTTAAATTATGCTTTACATCCTAACAGCTTTGTACAGTAACAAAATCTTTTTAACTGTTTACTGTCTTAACATCACGTCTTAGCTGTCGTATCTTGGCATTAGTCAGGCACGTGATCAGCTAAGGACAAAAAAGAAGGAAAACATGCCTCACATTCAATATTATTATTATTATTATTGTTATTATTTGAATATATTACTATTTCAATGATACTACTGGACTGCAAAATAAAAAAAACTGATTATGTAATAATATAAAAATATAAATAAAAATATCATAATTCTTGATAATATAAAATTTAAAAAAAAAAATTCTTATATTATTCATGGTTTTTATTATTTAAATGGATTATTATTTAACTGCTAATATTATTATTTTTAATATTATTATTCAAAATATTTTATTTTATTATTTATGTTATTATTTTATCAACTATTTATAATTAATTAATAATTATAATTATTTCATTTCATTATTACTTATATTTTATTATTCTAATAATAATAATAACAATTGAGATGTTTTTGGAGCAAAGCCATTAACTTATGGTAAATGTGAGCTAATGAATTAAAATAATGGTTTGTGATGAAGAGCAATGACAAAAAAAGAGAGAAACAAAATGAAGGAGCATGAAAAACAAGGCAGAAGAAAAAAAGCGAAACACATTTAGCGATTCCATACATCTCTGACTGAAGTGACGTCATGACATGTGACTGTGCTGTAGCCTGAAGAGGTGCACACTGGGTAATCATGAGCACTCTTTATGTGTGGTCAGTCAGACACCCCCGACGACACATTATAAACTTCTGTGATCATTTAGATGAAAAGAAAACCGAAAAGACAAAAAAAAAAAAAGAAATCTTTCAGGTCAAAGAGAGGCGGTGCAATGTGCAAGCGGGAATTCAGTCACATGACACACACACACATACTCCACTACACAAACCGTTTGCGTGCACACATACACACACACTCAAGTGTGCTCATGACACACACAGGTGAGGTGTGGAGGGGTTTCAGAAATGCATGATGGGACACAGAAACAGGGACCCATGACATCCAGAGGAACACAAGGGAGGCCTCCCAACCTCAGGGAGCGGGGAAGGGGGTGATGGGGTCAAAGGTCAAAGGTCGAGGGCGGATGGAAGGTTGCAGACAACATGCACAAACAGAGCGGCGGTGCACCGAGCACTGAGCATGAGCAGTCGGACCCTCTCAGACCAGATGGAAAAGACGAAGAGACATCCTCAAGGGGGGACGTAAGGTTGGCAAGAAGGTGAACTGGAGATGCCATCAGTGTGGCCTACCTTTTCTTTGCTTTTTTTTTCTTCTGAATATCAGCTAGGCAGGGCGTGATAACTACGGAGCTCTGAGCCTCAGAATGCTGAAAATTCTGACGGACACATCTGTCAAGATGCATACAAGTGGATTAGGTTCAATGACCCTTCAGTTCTTGTCCCAGTACTGAAAACCACAAAAGAGCACAAGAGCAGGGTTCCCCAATGTAAAAATCCCATTCGTTTCCTCCATAGAGAAAAAAAAAAAAAGCATTTAAATATAAATTATATATATACTGTAGATAATATAATAACATATTAATATATTAACACTTAATTATTTCATATTTAATAAAAATAACGTTTTGTGTGCATATCATGTGCAATTGATATTAAATATTATATAAACAATAATATTTTATTATTTATATTATTTTCATCAGGAATAATTTAATTTAACATTTTTTAATGTTGCAATAAACTTTGAAATTCGAATATATAGTAGTTTCTACCTAAAATCAATAGTCAGTTGGTTTACATTGTACCATAATCTGATTCAACTACATAATTTGCGATGCTTTATGGGATAAACAGTTCATTCTCATTTGTGGCTTTGTGCAAAACAGCATACTAACACTAACCCTAATCATACTATTTCGGCATACATATGCAACTTAAATCCAGATTATGTCAATAATACTATATTATTATTTGTTTCATATTTAATGTTTAATGAATATAATTTTTACATATTTTAATGTTGCAATAAACAAGTATACAGTATTTTCCACCTAAAATCAATTATTATTAATTAATTCCCATTTCAGTATGGTGATTTTGTTCAGTAAAGGATAGTCACATGGTAATCGTATTATTTTGGTGTCCAAATAATGTGCAATTAAAATGTAAATTATATTAATATAAAATTATTATTTCTACAATATTTAATCATAATGTAGTAAATATAATGTTTATATATTTTTATGTTGCAATAAACGTCAAATATTATATGATTATAACGTACAATAATCTGATTCAATTGTAATTTGCGATGCTTTATGGAATAAGTAGTCCATTTACAATTAGGTACAGTGGCTTTGTTCAGAAAAGCATACTAATTTTACTATTTTGACATGCATATAACATGGCATATACAATAAAGCAAACAGCATAGGAAAATGTCACAAAATGTAATTAAAATGCAAAATAACCACAATATTTTCTTAAATAAAATGCCGCTTTCCAAATTGAACATGCAATGCAGCCATATCAAATTTAGTGGCAAAATGTAGCATGCTACTTTTTGAAATGTAAAGAAAAAATATCTGCCAGAGGGGTTAGAAAAATAAGCTTAACCCAAAGGGAGAACAACATTATTTTTCTTGCTTTAAGCCTAAACTCACTTAATTGTGATTGTAAGTAAATGTGTCTTGATTTAAGAATGCTTAGACATTTGTACTGGAAAACAAGACAAAAATATCATTTTTTGCAGTGCATGACATACAAATGATTTCACTTCAAAAAAATTGCTAGAATGCAGCGTATATTGCACAGTATGCAGTAAGCAAGTATTCCATTGTGAACAAAACCACACACTTTTCTCAAAACTTCTCAAAGTTTCATTTCAAATCGGGTGGTTTTGGAGAAAGCGAATGGGAAAAATACGTCCTGAAGCGATCATTGCTGTGCTAATAAAGTGAAACTCTAATCAGTCCTGGTCCTCTGATTGGCTCTGATACATTTTATTTGCCACAGCTGCGTATTTCTGCTCGTCTGATTGGCTGATGGGATTGGATGTGTCTCCAGTCCAGACATGCAAGCGGCTGATCATTGTCTATGTGGCATTCTCTCTCACTGTCTCTCTATAGAGTGTTGGTGGTGTTGTTTAGAGGTTTCTGTGCTGGTTTGTACCTTTTCCTCCCATTTCTGGCCGGCTTCATCCCTCCATCATCGGGGTAACTAATGAGCCCGCTCCAGTTGCCCACCTCCTCTCCTTTGAGGCGGGAAAACTGTTGCCCACTAGTGAGAAAATGAGGCAGGTCGTTTAAGGTTTCATGTATTCGTTAAAGGCAGCAGAAAATGTCAAACACACACAGATTTGTAAGAGTTTTTCATTGGTTTGGCTAAATCAAAGAATGTAAAAACTGGTGTATGATGTCAGAAAATACCATCAGATCAACTGCACTTCTCATGTACAGTAAAAGTTTTTAGATACTTCAAAATATCTCTGTATCATTGCATTAGATGACAAAAATATCAAACCAAGTGGAATCTGCAAACAAATGCTGCACAAACATTTTTTTCTGAGCCATTTTTACTGTAAATTAGTCAAGTGTGCTTGCCCTCTCTTTACTTAAATTAAAGGTCACTTGGTTTGTTATTTAGTTATCTAATGCAAAGACATTCATACATTTGGAAGTCTAACAAACCTTTGAAAAAACGAGTGTTGATACACATAATGTACGCCTGTAAAAAATTTCAAAATAAATGATGAAAAACAATGAATCATTTTATCTGAAGAGGATTTAGAGAGTGATGATTTACACTACCATTAACATTTTTAAGACTTTCTCCTCTGCTGACCAAGGCTGCATTTATTCGATCAAAAATACAGCAAAACAGTAACATTTGTGAAATATGATTAGAATTTAAAATGTACGGTTTCTGTTTGATTACATTTTAAAATGTAATTTATTTCTGTGATCAAAGCTGAATTTTCAGCATCATTACTCCAGTCTTCAGTGCATGATCCTTCAGAAATCATACTAATATGCTGATTTTCAACATTATCAATGTTGAAAACAGTTGTGCTGCTTCATGTTTTGTTTTGTTTTTTTCCCCAGGATTCCTTGATCAACAGAAATAAAAAATAAAATAAAAAAAACAGCATTTATTTGAAATACAAATTTTCAAACGTTTTGGGAGATAAGACATTGACGTTTTAAAACATATTGTAAAATCATAATGAAAAGTGAATATGTAACTAGGATTAAAAAAAAACTTGCATTAGTGTATGTATTACAACAAAATTGACTAATTCTACTAAACCAATGTCAGTTAGTTTCAGAAGTTTATTGGAAAAAAGCATGCAAAATTGTTTCAAGACATGGACTCAGAAAACTTTGATTTCATGTGGTCTTTTTTGAAATCTGCTGTCCTAGTTCTAGTCCCTGTAGTACATGCACAGCCATTTTCTCCATGTCCGAGTAACGCGAGTAACGCGAGTAACGAGTAACGCAAACTCAGCTGCTAATGGGAAGAGGAAAGAGAAGGTGCATATGAAGGACAGATGCGTTTCTGCAGTCGAGTAGATAATGAAGAGGTCACGGCTCAAGAAGTAGCTAAATGTCAATAATTTTTCTGCATGGCACAGCCACTTAACCAATCAATATCTCCAGGACAAAGAGGAGATGTCAAGCCTGGCACAAGACTGCAGAAGCTGCTCCTAAATCTAGCACCAGTGTAATCGGAGCTAGGAGGAAAATGTAATAAAACAACCTTGTTGTATTTGATTCATATGCACAAATGTCTATATGCAGCAATCATCTCTTGTCCTGGCCAGTTCGGAGCGATTTTATTTTTAGTTGTAACTCCCTTAAGATTTATTGCAATGACATTAGAAGGCCAATTCCAGCATAAAGTGTTTTTAATAATTCTAAGTTGTAATTTCACCTGGCAGGAGCGTTTAAGAGGCCGTTTTATTCAGTTCTGTGGATGCATTATTAATGCACACATTTGTCAGTGTCTCACAGCGGCAGCCAGTCTGGCGTGTACCTGAGCTGCTATATAAAATGTGTTTGTCACTGCTTTAATCTGAGGTGTGAATATCCAAATAACTTCTGACTGTCACATGCTCACACATGTGCAAATGAAGATAGGACCGCGTTTGCTAAATATAAACTTTATCACTCAGATGTTGCTCCTTCATAGCACAAAAGACTTAATTGTGTTCTCAATCATGTTTCATGTAAGCGTCTCAGGTGTTTCTCATAAAACGTTCTCAGAGGATTAAAAATAGACACAAATGATGACAAACAGGAAGTATAAGTTCTATAAAATCGAATAATTAGATGTATAAAACTATATTTTTACATTTTCTAAAGAGGCTCAGGGTTGGCTGAATATTTTCTCAAAGATTACTTTTACAACAGCCTACATAAAAAGGCAGTAAGTCATTATTACACAAAACACACTTTGAAATAATCATAATTTGGTCATTTAGCAACAATAACAAGCATTTGCCTTGGTAAACGCCATTAAAAAGATAGCAAAACCCATAGCCTACAACTTGGACACAAATGTTTACTATTTAGACAATAATTGACTGGTTATAAAGAAAAAAAATTTAAAGAAAAGATGCTTATAAATGGAAGGAATTACATGTACATGCACTGATAGAGAATATATACAGATCAGTGGTTACATGTCATTACAAAACAAAAGAAGCTTTTGTATAATCATAATTTGCACTTCATTTACATGTTGATTCAATGACCGCTTTGACAATTCATTCGCTTTGGATTCAGATTCCAGATTCAAAAGAGTCAAACCAGTAGGCTACCTCTTGAATCTTTTGAACAGTTTATTAAAATATCCGACTCATATAGCCTAGCTAGAGAGAGTGGTATGTATTGATTCACTAGAAATAACCAGTTCATAAGAGTCTTCGGTGTGTTAACCAAACTACATTATCGCTTCGAATGTGTTCTATGAAGATAATATGTGACCCTGGACGACAAAACCGGTCTTAAGTGTCAAAATTGTGTCGAAATTTACATCATCTGAAAGCTGAATAAATAAAGATATAACTGAGATATAACTATTTGAAAATCTGGAATCTGAGGGTGCAAAAAAATCTAAATATTGAGAAAATCACCTTTAAAGTTGTCCACATGAAGTTCTTAGCAATGCATATTATTAATCAATAATTAAGTTTTGATACATTTACGATAAGAAAGTTACAAAATATCTTCATGGAACATGATCTTTAATTAGTATCCTAATGATTTTTGGCATAAAAGAAAAATCAATCATTTTGACCCATACAGTGTATTTTTGGCTATTGCTACAAATATACCCCAGCGACTTAAGACTGGTTTTGTGGTCCAGGGTCACATATTAGTGACGTCCCCAAGATCATTTCTATATAAAGACTTGTTATCCTACACAGTATTTTTATCCCAACAATTTTAAGATCACAACTTGAAATTGGTGAATTATTATTAGCTACTTTCTTTTTCGATTCGGGAACTGTCATGCGCTGCCACTGTAAACAGACGTTTAGTACAATGCGCGAGTACTCGAAGTAGGACGGTTACCGCAAAGTCTTTGGTTACCGTTTTAGACAAACCCTCCATTTTTTTCTCGTATTCACATCTTCATTACTTTGTGGTCAATATACGAGAGACGTATTCACAAAATATTTAAAGAAGATACAGTAGGCCTAATTGTACAGTAGATACAGTTTGGATCTGAATATGTAAAGCATGGTGGCAAGATTCACTGGATTTTGTGGTTCCCTGCTGAAGAAGTTCTAATGGTTTCTACAAAAATACCATTACAAACATTACTAACCACTAACTGTTAACAATTAAACCATTATCTGTAGTTTGTTTTGGCCATCCCAATAGAATTTAGTGGTTTTAACATGCCACCAATAGGCAACAAATTACCAAACTCACAGGGACCATTACAGTTTCCATTAAAACCAATACAATTCCCATTATACACATTATAACCATTAAAAATTCTATGAGGGTTGCTATTGTTTTGTTTTGTTTTTTCGTTAATAGGGTTGATTGTTAAGGCATTTCTATGCAGTTGCTAAGGTGTTTTGAATATTTTCACTATATATTTTCAACTACAATACCCATTGATATGGCTTGAAAGTTGACACCCTCTTCAAGTTAATGGGATTTGGGATTTGTTTTTATTATTTCGCAAGGTTTGAGAGTTGTTCAGATCCTTAATATAGCCACTACCATTTGGCCATTTATCAATAGTAAATACCATTTGCCTTGGCAAACAAAATATATAAAATTTGTTCTTGGGAGATAAATGTTTCATATTGAGACTGTAGCTTGGTTTTGAGTTAATTTGATTGGTTTTGAGTTCATTTTCATAATAAAAATCCGATCTTAGTTTTTCATTCGCTGTTCTGAAACACTAAGGTAACATACATGAGACGTATGTTTTTTTGTCAGAAGAAAATCTGAGAAGCAAAAGACTTAAAAGTCTCCATTTGGTCTCCATTTACTCTCATTGCTGGGTTTGAAGGTGCAGTTAAAGCCAAAAGCACTCACCCACCCCTACACTTGTTTCTCTCCACTTCAGCAGAATAGATACAAGGTACAGAACAGCATTCATGCAATCCGCAGCCGTCAGGCTCTGATGTCATGAATCCTGAGTGTGTGTGAGACGCAAGGGGGGGGGTTCAGGTGGGAGTGTGAGAAATCTCTAATTCAGCATATGGGCATCTGCTGGGACGCAGGAACCATAATGCACTGGGGGCGGTTCTTACGAGACGCCATTTTACATAGACAAACACACACACACACGCACACTCAAACACCCTCGCAATGCTGAGCCATCTCACTCTGCTTACCTCCGTTCCCGAAAAAAAACATGATCTAAATGACCTAAAATGATTCACCTTCCGGGACTTATTCTCGGTATGATGTCATTTTGATGCAAGTGGCCCCAAAAAAGGCATGAAATCTGGGTCTTATGAAACACCACCATGACTTAAATGCATAATTAATTTCTAGTGCTTGAATCTAGGCTATGTGCTCATGCAAAAAAAAAAAAAAAAAAAAACAGAGGCTACATCACAGTCTTCCAGTTTTCCTTCACAGCCTATAGACGCAATTGCTTATGATAAGGTTCTGCAATATATGGCTTTTTGCTGTCACACAGGTTTATGCAAGATGTATGAGCTGTTTAAAGGGCTGAAGGTAGAAAAACAAACCAAGACGAGAAAAATAAACTCAGAGGAAGAAGAAAAACAGACTTAAGCATCTCGCTGCATAGACAGTCATTCAGGGGACTGTGTATGGCATGATTTAATGGAGCTCAAGTTTAAAAAAAGATTTTGGAGCAATATGGGTGCAATATGTCTCAGATTATTTACCGTAGACTATTTTGCTTTACTATCCACATATAACCTCATAGAACATAGATTTTTTTCATTACCATTTAATAAAAGAATCACCTTACCTTTTAATATAGTTCTTGCCATAGAGGATTTGCTGCAATAAGGTGACCAGTCCAAAAGCACATATGAAAATAAAACACAGGGATCTGTTTCCCAACAGATCTCTACTAGCTGTCGGATCTGAGTAGCCCATCCTTCAGAAACCCACGGTCGCGTTTGCCCTACAGAAAACACATAGAGTCACACCCGCGCGTGTTTACCGTCTTCACCGATGCGCGCTCAGTCTCCATAGCAGCTGCTTTTCGCCTCAGTATCGCGTTTGAGCAACCTGCCTGTGCGTATGTCGGATAAACTGCCCATTGAGGTCTATCGTCTATATGTGGACGTGTAGTAAATCTCGCATAACCCGCATCACGCGACGCTCCTGCAGAATGCGCGTCTCAAATGCGTTGACGCGCTCCACTCCCTCTCATCAGCACCAATGAGGCAGCGAGGGACTGCAGACTCTGGCATCAAACCGTTCATGAAACCTGGGGTCAATGACTGCAATTACACGAGGACGAATTGGGGCTTTGCAGTGATGGTTAGACATTAGCTAAAAACGCCATTATGATAACTTGATATTAAAATAATTGGCTAAATACAATAACATTACTGGGTGACATTTTACAATAAGGTATTGCATTAACTAATATTATCCATCAATGAGCAATATGTTACAGTAGGCTATTTATTCATTAACTGTTCATTGTTAATGTTAACTCACTTCAATTAAATAATGTTAGATAGCTACCTTTCGATTTTAATAATGTTAATAAATGTTGGAATGAACTAAGATTAATAAAAGCTTTAGAAGTATTTTTCATTGTTACTTCATGTTAACTATATTAAATAATGTGACTTTATTGTAAAGTGTTAAATAATAAATAAAATGACCAAATTTCCCAGAATTATTGTTGTTGTTGTTGTTGTATATAGGCTATACTTGAAAAGGGCATTTAATTTTATTTTATTCATCCATTTTTAACTTCCAAAACCCATCATTTTAGTGTTTTTAAATAAAATACCACATACTATATACTTTTTCACAATAAAAACCTAAAAGAAGTTTTGAATGTGCATTTTTTCATGTTATAGCATTCTTTATCTGTTCAAATTATTTGCATGTTTACAGCATATTGTTTACTAAAACAAGCCAATATGTTTTTTAAGACTGTGCTAAAAATGTTTCTTTTCAACCCTGTTATGCTGTAACTCATTCCCCATTTAAATTAATGCTTTGATCTTTCACATCAAATTTAAGGGAATGACATCATATATGAGACATAGCCTTGGGGTCAAAGACTTGAAATGCATGGGAAAGAATGATTTGCCATTCAGTGATATCAGAGGCTAGTGGCAGCCTAATGAAGGTCATTTCAATTATTTATTTTTTATTTATTTTTTGCTCTCAGGGACGATTTAAGTCCAGACGTTTTTGGCAGTTCTGTAATTTATGTTTATAGTTGCTGGCGGTGGCCGGGAGCTCTTGCAAAGACCGTTTGGAAAAGACAAATCAATTAAACTGGCTGGCTTTGTTCCCACATGAATGAATGAATAAATACACACACACACACACACACACACACAATTATCAAATATTACTGGACTTTCCACTGATTTTCTGTTTTTATATAGGCCTAGGCCAGGGGCAGGCAAGAGCCGCAGTCCTGCGGAGTTCAAACCCTGAAAAAAATCTCACCTGCCTGTAGCCTTAATAATCCTGAAGACATTGATTAGCTTGTTCAGGTGTGTTTGATTAGGGTTGGAGCTGAACTATGCAGGACTGTGGCTCTCCAGGACCGAACGTGCCTACCCCTGGCCTAGGCTAATGCTAATTAGCCTATTACACTAAATCCCCCCTCTTAAGCTAATACAATGTTCAGTTAAACTAACAAACGGTTGTTTAGGATATGTAAAAACACATTTCCTTATGAAGAAATGTGTACAATGTTTTCACTGTGTAAATATATATAAATCTTGTTATCATAGATGCCATTTCTGTAATTAATTTAAACTTCCTGTGACAAGAGCAGGTATTTACAGGTTGAAAATACGTTTTTTATCTTTGTTACAATTAAAATAATTGGTTTATGTTCATTTGTTCTCGTTGCGAATGAAGAAGTCCGCAGTGTAACACCAGGGGGACGTGTTTAGTTGTTGCACCGAAAGCGCGCCGGTGGTGTTTTAATGGTACACCAGCGTCTCTTCCGGTCTCTTTCGAATCAGCTCTGAGGAAAGATGGTGAGTTTCCCAGCGCCTTGCCGTCAAAATCCTCTAACATCTGGTTCATGGCTTGTTTTTAATCACTGTACCATTAATAATGTCACAAGTATATATATTCAAGGCTCAATATAATCCCTTATGTCTGTGATTCCTCAATGGTGAGAGATTATAGATGATATTTTTTTATCGGTTAGCATGTCGCTTAGCCTTCCATACAGTTCTAACGAGTTCGAGAAAAATACCGGTTGGCTCTAAACTATCTCCAGTGTTCATTTAAATTAATCTTAAATACGTAGTTTGGATGTTCATATTTTTGAGACTGTTTACATTTACAAATTAAACTGTCAGACCATCGTTACGTAGCGAGTTGTGTTTCTGAGAGACTTTCGTGGCATGAGTTTAGCTGGTTAGCTTTTCTGCAAACATGCTAGGCTGTGGGTAGGAGTCTATTAAGCTGCCTTTATAGAAAGCATTTTTGTGCATTATAATCTTAGTCAAGTTAGCTTTCCTTCCTAAACAGTTTTGTTTGGAAGTCATAGTCTTTAGTTATCTTTTATCATTATCGTTTCTAAACATACTTATTGAGCATCATAGTGTAAACTCATTTATCTACCTTCATTTAACCTAACTAGCTGCCTAGTTAGACAGCATATTGAGGGTCATCTCAGAATGTAGTCAGCTGTCATCATAATGAGCTGCCTATAGACATTATTTATGGGCTTAATCATGTCCAAACCAAACAAGCTGCACATGAATGAATGCTATGGTAGGCAGTTTGCTGTTTTGAGACAGCTGTCATATGAAGAGGAGCATTTACGATATAAGCAATAATGTGAATGATGAATTTCTTGTTTTTCAGACGAAGGGTACGTCATCTTTCGGTAAGCGTCATAATAAGACGCACACTCTGTGCCGCCGCTGTGGATCCAAGGCGTATCACCTGCAGAAGTCCACCTGCGGAAAGTGTGGCTACCCTGCCAAGCGCAAGAGAAAGTGTAAGTGCCTTGATTTGTATAAGAACTATCACAGTTTGGTTGTTTTGCATTGATTTTGATTCAAGTAGCTTTATTGGCACGCTACAAGACTTTATAATGCGGAAGCGTAGGTAATATTAAAGGGTTAATTCACCCAGAAATGGAAAAACGCTGAAAAGCCCTCAGGCCATTCAAGATCTAGATGAGTTTGTATCTTCATGGGAATAGATTTGGAGAAATGTAGCATTGTATCACTTGCTCACCAATGGATCTTCTGCAGTGAATGGGTGCCGTCAGAATGAGAGTCCAAACAGCTGATCAAAACATCATGATAATCCACTCCAGTCCATCAGTTAACGTCTTGTGAAGTCAAAAGCTGTGTGTTTGTAAGAAACAAATCAATCATTAAGACTTCAAGTCCTCTATCCATAATATTGCTTTCTCCAGTGAAAAGTTGTCTCTTCTGAATCGGGAGAGAAATATGCACAGATCAAGCACCGCTTATAAGCCAAAACGGTTCTAAACCTTTTCAGTCGTTATTGTGGATTATGGACTCTTTGACCAGTCATGACGGTTTAAAATGAGAACACCTTATTTTTAAGTAAGTTTTCATTTTTGGGTGAACTATTCCTTGAGAGAGAACTGCAAAAACGTGCATGTTCTGTCTGGTGTATCAAAGCTTACCAGTGATGTCCAAAAATAAATGTCTGAACAAATGACTGTCCAGTGATAACAGGTTTGAACTGAGGTAAGCCGGAGATGTTTACGGACTGCTGGAGGAATGCATTTTATTTTCATGCATTTATAATATAATTGTTTTTGTTTGTAGACAACTGGAGTGTTAAGGCCAAGAGGCGCAGCACCACAGGAACTGGCCGCATGAGACATCTGAAGGTTGTTTTCCGCAGGTTCAGGTGAGTAAACATGCATGCAGTGGGTCTGCTCAGATTTTCATGCTTTTAAGGCCTTTTGTTTGTTTTCGTACTTGAATGTTTTGGTTTATTGTTTTCTTGAAGCATTTTTTAACTTTTGTGCCTTTTGCCTGGCATTCTTACAAATTTCTGCCACATGTAACATGAGATGAAAATGTATTTATTTTTTTCCTCCTCCCCTTTGTATATTATCTGGCATTAATACAGTGAAAGTTTAAAGCAGGGTACATGGTTTGAGTTTAATGCCAATAATGTTTGACTGTCAATGATAGAAACTTTGCTGTTGATTTGATGTTTGCCTAAAACCTGAGTGACTGTAGTCTGGTTAAATTTAGCATTTGTACAATGGCTTACCAATGATGACCAAAAATAAATGTCTGAACAAATGACTGTCCAGTGATAATAATCTTGTTCTGAGGTAAGCCTGACCTGTACATTTAGATGGGAGTCTTTTAGGATCTGTTTTCTGTTCAGTTTTTGTGCAAACCAGTTGGGTTTTGAAACTACTGTTAAGAGGGACTTGATCGATAGATTTGAGACCAATGCAGTCATGTTATGGGCTTGTGAATTATTTTTAGGGCTATCTGTGATGTGGTGTTATGTTGACTGAAGTATGTTTTTGTGTATTTCAGAAATGGATTCCGTGAGGGAACCGTGCCCAAGCCCCGTCGGGCAGCAGTGGCTGCGTCCAGCTCCTCATAAACTGTTTCCAATAAAAAGTGGTGTTTGAAATGTCTGTCTGAATACATCTTTTTCGTCTCAAAAACACACACTCAGAACTTCTCAAACCATTTGAAAACAATTTACCTTTTATCGATATCAAAACAAACTAAACACTTAATTGAAAAGAATTTTTAAATCAAGAATAGTATGGTGAAATTATTTGGTCTTTATTAGCTTGCATGGTTTTATAGAGTTATGAGACTTTAATCTCAAGATCAGCCGTTCTGTTATATAAAATCCTAATGCATATGAAAACTGATCTTAAGTAATACGATTATTTTGATACATTAGTTTTCTTTTAATAATTGCATTAGATGTCCACAGCAATAAAATGAGATCCTGTATTTTAAAACTTTATTCATTTCAGGCACAATCTAAATACTTTTTTTCCTTTACAAATAGAATGTGTAGTGTGTCAAAATTAAGTACTCAAACAGCCTCTTCTGAAGACATCAGTAACTCCATGCTGAGAATCACGTGCAAACGTATAAAAATTACAATACAGTGAGAAACTCAACGTGTAAAACAAATGCGGTGTCAATCAAAGTGACCTAAAGTGAAAGTAGTAGGGTGATTCTATAAACACATTTCTGTAAACAGAACAAACCTGTTTGGAGTTGCTGCAGAAGTAAGCTGTGATCGTGAAGAATTTTTTTTCATGTGATTTGACAATATGTGATGTGTTGCAGTTAAAACAGCAAGTGAATATTAAGTGCACTAGACTCAGCTCAACTGAAGTTCTAGAATGAGAATGGCTGAATTAAGTCTTGTTCTGGAGTTCATCAGGCTCTAGACCCAGTACTGTTTGATAGTGATGGGGGGTGCGTGAGGTCTGTGCTTCGGGACGTGGTTCTGAGTGACGTAGCTTGGGTCGTAGTAATCCCATTCCAGGGCGGATGCCCAGGCAGAGCCTGGGAAACCATCACTGTCCATAGAAAGGATACGCAGAGATACACCTAAATGAACAGTAAGGAGAATTCAAAGAATGGACAGACTCCAAATATACACTACCAGTCAGAAGTTTTCTATTTGTAGTGGATATGTAGTTAAGAGCTTTTGAAGTCTACTCAATTCAATGAATGAGATCATAAAACTAACCTGCACTGGCTCCAAAGTCACTGTCCAGTCCTGAACCCCTAGCCGAGGGGCTTGATGACACCACATAGCAGGAGTTCTCCGGCTGGATGATGCTGGCGGACTCGTATTCCACATGGATCTTATCCAGAGGAGCACTCTCCAGCTCCATGGTGCTGCTTCTGCGCATGGAAGTCATCCGCATTGAGAACTGTAAGCAGAGCAATTAAACGGTTAAATCACTCAAGGGCAAGCTGGACCTCGCATTTCACTTGGACCCAAAACTGTAGAGAAAGCAATCGTTTTCCTCGTCAGCTACTAGACTAAAACGGCGTTTCCCAAAAGCTTTGTGAGATAAGTAGATCACGGAGACCATTGCCAGTGCTGGATAGTAACTGATCACATGTAATCCGGATTATGTAATCAGATTACAAAGTACTTGTAATTAGATTACATTACATTTTAAAATACTTGTAATCAGACTACAGTTAATTTTTTATTGATAACATATTACTCACAAAAGTCTTTGGAATGCTTTTATCTTTCTTAAAAGGCTTCATGAACCCCAGTTTAAGAAACCTTGACAAAGTTTAATGTTGTTAATAAATAACGAATGGAATATATTTTTATTCTCTTTGCATTTTTATATCAATATGGTACAATATTATCCTATTTGCATCAATGTGATAAACAAGTTAGATCACAAGCAATATAAAAGAAATCAAAAAGTAAAAATGTATAACGTAATGAATAACGTTAGTAACTACAATTATTGTCATGTAATTTGGAATCAATAATGGACTACAATTTGTAAGTAATATACTCAGCACTGAATATTGCCACCAATATTTTACTCCATAAACAATGCATGTAGTAATTTTCCATAAATCTATGGTATTTTGGATCTGGTACTACGGTAATATCATGCTTTTTGGACATTACAGTGCTATGTAAAATTCCACTATATAAAAAGGGGCAAAGTACCATAGTTTAAAATGACCATTTCAAAGAACCATGGTATTAAAAAGGTATTTTCCTATAATATATCATGATCAAAACAATTCTGTGCTATTGGATATGGTACTATGGTAATACCATGCTTTTTGGACATTACCCACTATATGAGAATGTCAATCAAATTATCATAGATTTACATTACCGTTTCAAAGAACCATGGTATTAAAACAAAATTTCCCCATAATATAGGCTGTCATAATCAAAACAAATCTATGCCACTTTTACCATGCTTTTTGTACATTATAATGCCATGTAAAAACCTATAATATGAAAATGGCATATTAGTAAAGTTTTAAATTACCATTTCTAAGAACCATGGAAATAAATAGAGCCCATTAGGCCGTGACATCTTCCATTAGGCCTATAAAGGCTATTCAAATTATAAGATATTATTGAATATTTCATTAAATCGTGTGTTTTAGTGATTTAGTGTTTTTGACCCTACCCCATTGGGAGTCACATGCAGTGCTGGTGAGTTCGGTGGCACCGTGTTGACCCGCTCCGTGTCCGAATCACTGGACTGCAGCAGAACCGGGGCGCTCGTCCTCCACTTCGGCACACGCAGTGACTCGGACCCGGCGTAAGTGGCCCCATCCGGGTGTAGAAACCTGGCGCGCTGCCCGGTGGCCCTTCTCTCCGCTGAGGAGGTCAGGGACGAGGTGATGGGAGGCGCCAGCATCGGCTCCGAGACCGAGACGTAGTTGGTCTTTCTGTTTGGAGCGAACAGAGGCTCATCAGTGAAGCGGGTGACTCTCTGGCGGGTGGAAAACGACGAGTGCATGAGCGAGATTTCCGACCCGCAGCGGTCTCTCTTCCTCTGGGTCATGCGGAACAGCTTGTATCCCACGAGCAGGCAGTTGAGCAGCAGGAGCAGAAGGACGCAGGGAATGAGCACCAGGATCAGCAGGGCCAAACTGGACACCGGGAGGCCCTCAGGTAAGTTTGATGAGGGCACAGCCGATCCCAGCTGCGACATTTCATCACAAACCAGGACAAAACAATATGATTTTGATGTTTGCTTAATTGCACCTCTTATTATTTATGTTTTTATGTAAAATAATATCAATAAAATGACTAAAACTGACAGCCGACAGTTGAACCGCAGGTGTGCCCCATTGACATCAATTAATTCCGCCAGAGTGCGTCAAGAGCTTTGGCTTTTCACCGACAGTTTGCAACAACTTTGCAATCTTACCTCAGAGATGAGAATTTCTTTGGTGTATTAAGTCGTCTGTTTTGTTCGTAAGCCCTCAAAATAACACAATAATGAAGTTAAATGTGTAAAAGCACTTATGCTGGGAGTCGTGAGACGACGGTTCCCGCACTTTTTTGAAGAGTTTCAGCTGAGGTGAAATCAAGCGTTTGTGTGAGGCTCAAAACAAAACTAAATCACCAAGTTCAGATAATAATTAATTGGTGACTACATAAAATAAAATGTTATATAAATCAATTTACATTAATATTTATAAGCTTTTGCTGCTTCTATCGGAGTTACCTCGTGGTGTCGCTAAACGCCACTGGCATGTAAACAAGTTTAGTGTGAACACTCAAAATTCATTTCTAATGTATCAAAATATAAACTCTTTGTTCCCCAAATTATTCTGAAAAAGTACAGTATTCATACAATTCATACACATCGCCTTGCTCTAGGCTAGGCTAGGCTACTTCTTAACTGGGGGAACATTAGTTAAAATAGCCAGATCTGCTGTACTGTCAATTTAATCTATTAAAATTAAATTGAAATAAAGCCGAAATACAATATTAACATTAGATGAAAATGTAAATTTCAAAAACTTGAAACTTTAAAAAATGAAAATTTGTTGAAGTGCCAGCTAAGTCTATTTAGCGAAGTACTAAAATTGTGAGCTAAATGAAATGAAAGCTAAATTAAACTAAAAATATAATAAAATTGTCAGAAGCTATTTCATTAAATTGAAAACTGAAAATATAAAAACTTAATTCAAAATATTTTAAGTAATAGTATATAAATAACATCAAAAGTAACCCTGTTATAGCAATATGTTTTTGTAGGCTAAATATACCACATTGACCCAAATATAAGATGACCACCCCCTTTTTCCAGATGTACCAAATCTTTTTTTTTTCTCAGTAAAACACTCTTTTTTTTTCTTAAATTATTTTCATATTGCATATTGTTTCTATTTAAATTTTTGTTTTGAAGGTATGGTAAGTACTGGTAAAATGTACCAACATTCACATTTAAAAAAATACACTTTTTGATATACCGTAAAAATAACAGGTGGCCCATCTGAATTATATAACATTTAGGCTATCCATCTCATAGTAGCCTACCAAAATTATATTAACAGTAGAAGTGAAATCTTACTGTAGTCTTCAAATCTGGGTACTGTCTTACATTTAAAAAGTTTGTTCCCATCAGGCTAACATGACAGTCACGACTCATGCCTCTTTTTCTTTTGTTTTCACCTGTTTTTATACAGTCTATGGTTTTCACTCGCGATCTTTACAACACACATTACATTATAGGCACACTTGATTTACGCGTGTTTGGCGCCACCTATTGTTGTGGGTGTATTATTGACATGTCAAAGTCTAGACCCTGAATATAAGACGACCGCGTTTTTTCACATGTATTTCCAAGAAAAAAACATCGCCTTATATTCGGGTCAATATGGTAGTAGCCTACAGTTTTGTTCTTGACCATGCAATTCATTACTATGGCCCAGAGAGGGCAGTATAGTCTAGTTTAAGATTGTAGTTTTAGTAGTCTTTTTCAGTTGTTGCTCATGTAAATGCAAAAACAAACCCTGTACATCTTATTATCTACGCATATTTAAAATGCTAACCTAACCTTGATTCCCGTAGGCTTGAGGCCCTTTAGATGGTCCCTTAAGTACTGATAATTACGTCCATTCATTTTGCGGGCGGCTTAATCTGAAGCAATTTAGAAATGAGTAATGCTTCCACAGGGAATATATACCACTTATGCTGGAAGCACAAACACACAGTCGCTGTATGTGTTGTGAAATGTCATGAAGGCCCTCATTTGATGTTAGAAAAATGAAAAATTACAATATTTTTCCTTCATATAGGAAAAAAATTAAAAAAATAATAATATACAACTGCATAACAGTGGATTTCCCAAGTGAAACAGATGCAGTGGTGAGCAAACATTACACTTCAGATATAGAATTGGCTTTTTTAGTTTTTCTAAGAAATATCTAGGATCACATCCTGCTAAAAACAGCCATTCTGACCCTGAGTAAGTGTGAGTGTCATTTTAAACTGTGAGTATGATTCATGGCCAACAAACATGGCTATGACTGACACGAGACAATGTTCTTCTCGCTCAGACAGTTCATATATTTGCACATTTCCTGTGAATACCAGTCTGTTGAGCTTGAGAGGATCATTGCCAAATATGTACTATCAAATATACTGTACACTCTTAGAAAACAAATTGTACCATTAGGGCAAAACAGCTTGAGGCAGTACCCTGATATAATTTGTTTGTACCATATTTACATAAAAAGGTTCACAGCTTCACAAAAAGGAGACATATTACTACTTTAAGGTACTAATACACATCTTTTAGGCCTATATTGTACCACTAAAGGTATAATTTTGCACATTTTCTGACTGTATTTCAACTGTGGAGGTCATTTCTTGGAAAAAGATCACTTGTACACAAACTGGAAGATATATTTGATGATGTATAAATCATGCCTTTTCTTTTTTCTTTCTTTTCTTTGCTTTTCAGCTTTTCGCTTCACAAGACGGTGTGAGTATATTTTCATCAAATTTTAATGTTTGGGTGAACTATTCCTTTAAATTCAAAATCATTTGCTTTAATATGGACGTTGTTCTCCCTTTGCTGCTTTGCAGATTTCTGGGAAGGTTTTCTAATGGAACATGGATGCAGGGATTTGCTCTTGTTCAGACACAAATATCACTGAGGCCAGGTACTGATGTTTTTGTGATGGAGTCTGGCTTACTGTTTCAGTGTAGTTTGGCCTGTACGCAAGTCCTTCCATTTCTTTGTAGACCACATTTTGTGCACTGGGGCATTTCCAGCAGATTTAATCTTTTTTTTTTGTATATGAACAACTCTTGGATGTATTCTTGATTAGTTTTTCCTGTGGAGCACTTTGTGCTATACAAGTGAAGTTACTATTTTCATCTTCAGAAAGCAGTAGGGAATATACAGCAGGCTTTGAAACTATTAAAAGCATACAGATTAAATATTTAAAGGCTCAAACTTTATGGTAGCTACTGAGTTTTAATCAACCACACCATGGCCTCATATAGCTTTTGTTTATTAGTATTCAAATCCGCAGAGCAAAAATTCCACCCTTTCTGGTGTGGAATATGAACATCACAGATGATTAATGCATAAAGATCTACTTTATTAATCTGTTATCTCTTAAAAAGTTATTTTTGAGGCAGGACACCACAGGTTACTAGGGTAAATAATGTTAACTAATTTATACCATCATACTTTCCCGGTTGATTAATCAGAGTGCATTAAGTTATTAAATGTTGTATAAGTTTTCTGAAACTTATGTTTAAATTAGTGCTGTCAAATGATATTAATCGCATACAAAATAAAAGTTTTTGTTTACATAATATATGTATGTGTACTGTGTATATTTATTATGTATATATAAATACATACAAATGCATTGATATATTTCAGAAAAATGTTGTTTATATATTAAATATATTTACTTATAATATAAATGATGTGAATATAAATATAGACATGTAAATATTTTCAAAATATATACTGTATGTGTGTGTATTTATATATACAAGATAAATACACACAGTACATATACATATATTATGCAAACAAAAACTTTTATTTTGGATGCGATTAATCGCTTGACAGCACTAGTTTAAATATCCAATATTTAATGCAATGTGTGTGTGTGTGTGTGTGTGTGTGTGTGTGTGTGTATGTGTATTTTGGATGTTTTCTTTCCACTAGTCTGAAAGAAGACAAGCTATGGAAGCAAAATAGCCCAAAAACTCAAAATTGACCTTCATCACTAAACACCTTTTCCCCTCTCGTATTTAATTTAAAACTTTTATCATTCGTGGATTAAATTCATGCATGCGTCCTTCATCATATATCTTGAGTGCTCAACGCATTAAAGACGGCAACACCAAATTCCAGTTATTTCATTAATAAAACTTTATTTCTGCTTACAAAACATGCGTTCATCATACATGCCAGGTCTGAAATTCACATTTTCTCTATATAATCTTTACAAATAATTCATTGGAACATGACACAGGGATCTCTCATAGAGACTAAATCACTGACAGTTCTGTACATGAGTACAAGGTCGTCATGGTTAAAGAAGTATGCTAACACTTCAGAGTAGCACCATCAGTGCAGGTGTGTTTAGTGCGTGCGCTGTTCGTGTGTTTCCTCAAACACTTCATCTCTGTACGAATCACGCTTAACACAGGTATTACATACCTATATGTAATATGTCTGTGTGAGCATCCTGTCTCACACTTGAGTGCGTGTGCCTCACAGAGACAAACAGCTGACGTTAAGTCTGTCACCAAAATGAGCGTGTGTTTTCTTTAGTTAACACTGCCCAAGCTGTGTTTGATGATTTCTTTGCTGCTCGGGGGAATGCGATCAGGGAAAACGACTTGAAATTCGACCAGCAGATCTCCACGCTGGGCGGGGTTCTTCGCTCGGGGAAGCCCCTCCCCTATAAGCCGTCTCACTGAGCCGGGCTTGATGACATCACTGCATGGGAGGGGCTTCATCTGTCCGTCAAGAGTAGGGACGTTAACCGTACACCCACATAGAGCCTGGAGAAAACACAAAGAAGGAAAACCGTTAAACGTTGTGTCACAGGATCATCTTTGATTTGTAGAGCTATAAAGGTCTGTATCGATCCTCGGCAGCTCTCTTTGTCTTGAGATACAATCTGTTATATCACAAGCTGCAGTGTTTTGGCAGTATAAGAGCTATAATGCCCCTCCGGTATATGTTATGAAGTCTAATCCACTTGTCTATATATGATGCTTTTATATAATGCGAGTATGAACGAGGGCGGAATATAGGCCAGACAGATTGAACATTACAGTTACGTAACGGCAGAAAAGAGTCACTAATCGCTCTCATTTCTCAATGATGCTCCAGTCTGCGGGGGACGGGAGGGTAAGCGTGGGAAGAGAAAGATGAAGTGGATGTGGAAAACGAGAGAGGGAGAGAGCGAGCGAGGGCGAGAGGTTTGTGTGGAAAGTAAAAATGGAAATGAGCTGGAAAGAATGAAGAGTTGTTTTTAAGAGCCGATGCCAAATCTGGTGTCTAGAGAACAGGATGGGCGATTTGATGATCACTTTTTTTTTTTGTTAATCGGCCAATCATCTCATTTGAATAAATAGTGCATACAATAATTAATTCTAGCTTGCTGTCTTATGAATATTTCTGCAATATATTGGCCAATCAATCTTAAAATATTTCCTGATATTTCAGCCAGGCCAATTAATCAATCAATAATTAGCCAATTTAAGATTATCAGCCAATCAGGCATAGTAATCAGTGCCAATAATCTCAAAATAGGCCAATTAATCGCCCAATAAATGGACATTTTAAGATTATTGATATCAAATGCTTGATGTCTGCTATGGGTCTTAATATTAACCATTTCTGTTGTTTTCTTAGTATTGTATAAAATAAGTGTTAATTTCATTTAAATTTGCTGCCTTGTGAATATATTAGCAATATATCAGCCAATTAGGCACAGTAATCTTAAAATGGCCAAATATGGACTGAATGTTTACTGATATTTCAGCCAGGCCAATTAATGGAGCAATAATTGGCCGTTTTAAGATTGCTGGTTTCAAATGATCAATGAACCCTTGGCTACTAAGGAGAAGTGTTACCTAACAGTGTCACTTCCTAAAATCTGTTCAAAATGATTAACCATTTCTGTTGTTTTTGAAATCATAGTTTACTGTCTTATGTATATATAACTATTATATTTGTCATCCTGCTCTCTAGATATCATTATGGGTCTATTCATAGAAAATGCATGAGGGCGTATAGGCAAAATAAGATCCACTGCTGGAGAGGAGCGAATGACAGAATGTGTGTGAGACGATGCTGAGAGCTGAGGAGGTGGTGTGCGAGATGGGAGGGGGAGTGTGTGAGAGTGTGTGCGCTGAGGCTGCGGGGGAGAGATGCTAAATTTAGATGCAGCTCTCTGCAGAGGCTTATTGAGTACCGGCGACTGCGAGGGAACATTTCGTACCGCCATGCACACATACACACGTACACACATACACAACTCACCTCTCGCAGCGTGATGGTGGCGGTGTACACAATATGCGAACCGTCTCGTCTGAAATGGGCGTGCTTCTTCTCCTTGATAACGAAGGCCAGGTCGTTTGGGGCGTGGCCGAGCATCTGATGGCCCTCCTTGGGGAAGGTGATCCTGGTGCCCTCCTTCCACCCCTTCTTCACCTCTACGTCGAACACGCGCTCCTCTGGTCTCAACGCGTGTTTGTCCGTCTGCCGAAGGCGTGTCAGTTTCACACGCTTCGTCACGCCCACTAAAATGTCCTCCAGTGACACAAGAAGCTCGTGAACTTCGGCCTCGCTCGATGGCTTGGGCCCGCCCCTGTTTCCGTGATGCCGGCTGAGGTGGGGCAGGGGATTTCGCAGGAAGGGGTTAAACAGGTCGTCGTCTGAGTCGAGTTCAAAGTTGAAGAACATGCGCCAGGAGTGGGCGTCGGCTTTAGAGGAACTGTGGGAGGGGTCACTTTTGTTCCCGGATGGAGCCACACCCCCTTTTGTCAAACCTTGAAGATTAAAGAGATTTTATTAGTGTGCATGTCTTAGCTTTTATGAAAGCTAAAAGGGTTCATTCGCTGGTTAAAGTATGGATAAATAATTGATCATGTTAGCAGATATCTGCACCCAGCACTGCGAGTGTGTGAATCAGTTCAGCTGGGGTTGTGAGAACCCACTGAACTCAGTGTGCATTTGAAATGAGCGTTTGTGGGGAAACTTGAAATGATGATGTATCTTGCATTTTTTTGACCTGCAGGTGCATGCATGTTATATATGTTTGTGATTGCACTTTAATCTCACCTTGTTGATCATAGATGCTGCGTTTCTCTGGGTCCGTCAGAACATCGTAGGCTTGTGCAATCTGTTTAAATTTGTCCTCGGCGTCTGCCTCTGGGTTCTTGTCTGGGTGGTAACGGAGCGCCAGACGCTTGTACGCCCGTCTGATCTCCTCCTCATTAGAGTCACTTGACACACCGAGCACAGAGTAGAAATCCACACACTCTGGTGAGGACGGGGGGCTAGACACCTCAGGTTCTTCACGCACCTCCTACACATTATACACACACAGATGGCAGGAGTTTAGAGTATGATCATTTCTCCTTGGTTCACTAACACAGGGTGTTCCCAAATAAAAAGATGAAGTTTCTTGGTTCAGGTGGGGATGCAGGCACCATGCATATAAAGGGAGTCCCCATAATAGTACTATTTTTAGTGACCAATTTTTCATTTAGTCATTTGAATACATACATGCATATATTCCACTCAATCCAAAATTTGAAGAATAAAAGTATACAGTATAAGCATATATCGTTTATATAACAAATATATTGTATTTTCACTCAAAGTACCAAATAAATAAATAGTTTCTATATTCTCCACTCTGTAAAGTTTGTGAGTGGGACATATATGCACAGATTTTTTTTATATGCCTCCAAATTCTCTATTATAATATACACTCACAAAGTCTTTGGGTGTATATTATATAGTGAAGAATATAGAGGTATATATAAATATATAAATCTATATGCATACTATTTAGTGGGGAATATAGAGTTGTATACACCTCTATATTCTCCATTATATAACAGACCTCAAGTATTTGGGAAAATATAAAGCGACATATATAACAATTTATGAATGTATATATACCTCTGTATTCCCCACTATATAATATGCATATAAAGATTTATACATTGGAGAATATAGAGGTATATATGGATTTAATATATATACCTCTGTATTGTCCAATATATAATAAACACTCAAAGTATGTGAGTGTATATTATGTAGTGGAGAATATAGATGCATATATATTTTAGCATGTAATTTAAATGTGCAGCATCTCACCTCTGAGGTCCATCCCTCCTCTCCGTGGATCACTCGCACTTTGCACTTGACATTCTTGTGTTTGACGCCGAACTGAGTCCAGATGAGAACCATGATGCTGATGCTGATGCTTCTGCTGCCGGTGAATGTGAGCCGAGTGCTTGAGCTGCTGTCTGCTGCATCTCCCGCCGCTCTGCTCGAGCTTTTATACCCGCGCTCTACACACGGTGCCCACGCTGCGTGACCGAGCTTCCCCGAGCACGCCCATTCTCCACGTACACGAGAGGGAATACCGCGTGCCCACCAATCCACGCTCGGTGCAACTGCGGAATGAGATGAGCATCACGCGGATGTGGCAGCCCACCTCTCCATGTGGAGGAGCGTTTCCGGAATTCACAATGAGTCTCATCCCTCCCTCCCTCCCTCCATCCTTCCATCCTAAATTGGTCTCCCGTTACAGACTGTTCTTTTGGCTTGTCGGCCAGATTTTTGGATTGAAAGTTGTGAATGACAATGACGATGGATTTTCGCAAAGAATGGTAGTAAATGAGCACGAAAAATCATGAATATAAAAAGGCGAGCAGGATAGCAGATGAAATGTGCATCTCATATTTATTTATTTTTTTATTTTTTCAAAAGGCAGTTATGCCTGAGTCGTGCATAACGTATTGATTCATTAGCCTACTTGGAAGAGACATACTATTGATAGAACTTACAATAGCTAATTGCTATTTGGGGTAAAGAGCGTTCAACTAACTAAATAAATAAAATTACTGCGTGACTTCGAGCTTTTTCGTTCATAACCCTAAATTAGCACTTTTAAAATGATCATTTGGAAAGTTAGAAATGGTCAATGGTGATTAGGTAAGATAATACCGTAGGCTAGTCAACATTTGAAGTGGATAAAAAAGTTAATCAAAGTTGTCCAAAGACAAGAACGCATTTTGGTTTTAGGACAACTTTGATGAAAGCTTTGGATCCACTTCAAATGTTGACTATAGTGTATATTGTCCATTGACCCCTGGTTGAAAACCTTGGCCACATGTGGGAAGATTTGCTTGAATGTCAGTTTTATTATTAAATGTCAAATCATGTCTGATGCTTTGAGCAAGCAATAAAGTCTTATTAGAATTTAGATAGCCTACACACACACACGCACACACTTCAATGTCCCTCTGTGTCAAAGTGCAATTAAAACAGATTAAAAAATACAGCCAGAACCGCTTCACCCACATATGCAATTACAGGCAATTAACGTGTGATTATCGAGTCTGGTCCCTTGTGTACCAGTAGTTCTTTATGCTCGTCACGGTGACAGTTCAATGTTCCCATCTCCACGGGAATAAAACGTCTTTGCGCATTCACAGACTTGTCCTAGACGTTAACTGACCGCTAATACATTAAAGCGGAGCCTTGGGGGATGTCGCATTACGCAACGTACGTGCAGGTGAATTGGCGCGCATTCTTCGGTACATAAATGGCCATATTTCCTCAGACTTTACGCGCTCAGCCAATCACAGAAGAACGATGCTTCAGGATTCCCGCTGGTACCGGAAAATTGGACAAATTTGGTGTACATGTCCCTGTCAGAAACGTCAGAGAATCTCTAAGCCAGATTTCGTCCATTTTGGAAAACAGAGAGAGGGAGCGCAGGAAAACCGAGCCGAGTGGTGTGAATGGCACCTCGAAATCTGTCATTATCGACCGGCCGGACATTTCCGTTGTGTCTGGAGAGATGAATGTGAGATCAGGTGTGTGAGTGTCTCGCCGTGAAAATGTTTGTGAGGAAACCGAGGGAACATTGTGCTAGCGCAGTGTCGAGGACATTCTGGGAACATTGTGCTACTGCGGAGTAAAGCTCAGCAGGAGCTCGTAAGAAGTCGTGATCTCGTGCTTTTAATAATAACTCTCGGCTCGTGACCAGCGGATGCCCAACTGTGCCGCGTAATTTTCGCGCCCTTGTTGTGCCGAGGTCTGTTATTCGCGCTCATTGCTGAGTGACCGTTATTAGCGTCGACTAAAGGGCTCCTAAAGTAGTTCCTGTTTAAATTAGAAACCATCTGTCAAACAAGGTCCGAGTGATTGAGGGATGCCCAGTGAGTTAATCGTTGTTTTAACTGATAAAGCGGTCTTCAGCCACCCTCAGAATAAAAAATAAAAAATAGCTTAACCAATAATATATATTTTACAGTTTTCTATAGAAGATGTGGCTGTTTTTAGTATGTTGCTAGGCGGTTGTTGGGACGCATGGGTGGTTATCTATTGTCTCAAATCCCCATCCATCCCCACAGTTTTCATGATGTTTTGGTCTTGTCTTTGGTATTTTTACCTGTTTTATCATCCTGTAGGTGAAAATTATACACCTGATAACAAAATAGCACATCTCTTTACAAAAAGGCACAAACATTTGAAGTATCATTTATGTTTGTGGAAAAAAAAACTCATAACCTTAGTATGAACACCATGAAACCAGTAACCAGTTAAAAATACAAAATACAACTTATTTGAATATGGGATCATATTTTTGGACAAAGCTATGGTAATACCTTAGGCTTAGAGTGACAGGTAGGCCTAAATATATGAATATGTTAATAGCTACCATAATGATACTATAGCCTATGATACTACTACAGTACATTTTTACTAGTGAAATATTAAAAGAAATCACATACGGATTTGGGAAAATATTTACCATCCTACACAGTCTTTTTAACCTTTCCGCCATTTTATCATATGTGTATGTGTTGTAGGATAAGCTGTGTGTTGCAGGGGAGTGATATTCACAGGTTCGGCTCTTCCTACACCACCTTCTCCTTCTGTGCTCACTCTTTCTCCCTCAGTCTCTATCAGTAAAGGTTATGAGGGGTGATTCATAATGAGTAAAGTGGCATTTGACAGCACCTCTCACTTCATCTCTCAAGTCAGACTCATTTGGTTGTGTAAATCTTTTCATAATCAACTGCTTTGTTAATGAATTCAACTAAGATTTGTTAACAGACCAAGGGATTGTCTGAAAAACCTTAATATTCAGATGGGAAACAGAGACGGGAGGTAAGGCTGAGAAGGGAGAACATAGAGAACGTACTGTTCTAATAATAGCTCACAGCAATAGTCAGTGAATGTTATGGACATACTGCCATCTGCTGACTATGTTGTGGAAACGTTCTGAACTGTCGTGTAGAACATTTAAAAGCTTTTCTCCCCTTTAAACACTCTAATAAAACAGCTTCCACATACAGGAGGAATGTGAACAGAGGCAAGAACTGCTGAGGTTAGCATGAGCTAAGAGCAAAAACAGCAGGAGAGACTCTTTACTCTTGCTGTTAACTAACTCTGGCAGTAATGCTGCAGAGCAAACAGCCTCTCATGTGAACAAACTAACTTACATGCCCATCAAACATGAGCCCTGGCCCAAACCCTACTGAATTTTAGGCATCATAAGCTTATTCCTCATGTTCCAAAGGGTAGCCGGCATAATTAAGATACCTTTTAGCCAAATTCTAAGGTAGCATCACATATTTTTCAAATATAAGGTACCATAATATCAGTATGCGTTACTGTTCTTATCAAATATGGCTAAACTAAAGGTAAGTTGAGAGATGTGGACTTTACACCAATATTTCATTTATTTTTCTATGGTGAATCAAGTCTCCCAATTAATAAGGTTTAATTTCATTTGGGAAGCTACATTAGAAGATAAGCTGGTTAATTTGAAACAGGGCTATTATTTCTGAGCCACAGAACATACAAATCTTAGTCAGATGGAAGTACAGTCATGCATAGGACAGATTGACGTGAAATGTCGTCACATGTCTCGAAATTATTCTTTTATTGATGCCAAACAGGAATGAGAGACTCCAAGTTTAGGTTTTCTTATCTTTTATCGTAATATGTGTCATCCTTTCTTGTAAATGTTCTCTTTACAATGACTTGATGCAAATCTACCTGCATTCTAGGCAGGCAGTGGATAACTGTAACTAACTCACTGATAACAGGAAATACTGTCCATCTCTTATCTAAATGTTATATGATGTAGCTAAATTGCTTTTTAAGTTTTTTGACCAGAGTAAACAAAGTAAAAAAAAGTTGATTTAAAAAAAAATGGCATACACATTGTGTATACACGTATCCCAATTCTACACACACATTGTGTACAAATGTGTTTCACACTTTCAGAGACACACATAGGACTGTGTGTAATGGTGTGCTGGTATAAACATAGCATTATGGGAATTATTTACAGGGGGTCCATGCCATGTTGTGTACTGAACTCCTGGAAGTCCTCTGGAATGGTGTCTGGAAAAGAGATTTATGTATATGAAACAGAAATGTTTTGTAACATTATAAATGTTTATGTTTATGTTCTCACCATTGCAGCGGTACTTCAAGTTTGACCAGATGATGTTCTCTTGAGAGAAGCAGAACACTCCCAGTCTTCCTCCTCTCATTGTGGTATCAATTGTTACCCCAGAATCTGCCACCAGCTCTGATCCCTCATAGAATCGAACCCTAAATATACACACAAAAGTCTGTACTGAATCATTTTTATTTTTAACACGATTTTCTTTCTCAAGTAACAGCTTGCTTGGCTTCAAACTTCAAGTCACCTGAATTTCGATTGGCTCACCTGATGTATCCGACTTGTGGGCGGTGCTGCAGGTACCAGCGGTATGATACCTTGTCCTTCCAGCCAACGTTTCTTGGATCCTTCCACAGGAGACGCACCTGATCATTAGTGTCACCTGTATGCCAGAGAGAGTTCCTCAAATGCTCTCCTGGACCAGTCTTGGACTTCACTGCCTAAGAGTATGAGACAAAGATAGAGTTATCTTAATTCACTGCAAGACTTTCTCACAAAATTAGACATAAATCTTGAAATTCATATGATCAACCTTCAGCTGAATGCCAGGTTCAGCTACGGCTCTGAAGGGTGTGGCCTGCCAGTATGTCTGCTCTGTTTGCTTCCACATCACCACATAGAAACTGGAAGAATCTTGGTAGCCAAAGATGAAGCCGGCATAGTCGTCATCAGTCACCGTATTCACATGGAAGGTTCCCTCGAAATCAACACCGCTGAATGCAGTGTAACCTGGTCATCGGAGAGGGTAATTGCATCATCCATAGAAATAATTTAATATATCATTAACCATGATGGACAAACATGCATCTTCTCACCAACAGCAAGGCCAGGGTCACTATTCATAGTCTGGACAATCTCCATTCCCTTTGAAGCAAGGCAAAGAATTTGTCAGCATTGCACGTCTCAAACACAGTTTTCTGTAGAGATATATCAAATGACAAGTCTTTTGCTGATCTGTCACCTGGTTAAGAACCACCCAGTTGGGGTCAATCTGAGCATCACCCTCTGGGTCCAGTACAACCGTCTGATAGGCTCTGAAGTCTGTCAGTGTGATCTCTGCATTTTCTGGACAGTTATCGATCCTGTCGATCACCTTGTCTTGGTCAAAGTCTGATTCGCATATGTCGCCCACTCCATCATCTGTGGAGAAATGAACAGGTGAGTGAGGGATGTTTGAAAACTTTGAGAATAATGGGATATTTCCGTTTCTTACACAAAGGTATCATATGGCTTTAGAAGACTTGGAAGACAGTGCAGAGTCATATGTCAGCTATTTATATGGAGTTTGACAATCACTATTCATTTCTGTTTTCATTCTATGGACATTCTGCTTTCTGTGTATTGTTCCAATGAAGAAAAACAGGGTGAGCAGATGATCACAGAATAGCATACAGTTCATACTGTGTCTAATTAAGGATTAATGGTGTACTCACTGTTGTCATCTATTTGGTCAGGGTTGGGCACCAACCGGCAGTTATCTGGTCCAGGAGGCAGTGTGTCAGGAATACCATCATTATCATCATCATCGTCACATTCATCTCCCAGTCCGTCTTTATCTGTGTCCAGCTGGGAGCTGTTAATTACCAGCGGGCAGTTGTCTTTGCTATCTTGGTGACCATCACCATCGCTGAAGGATACAAGAAATATCACAGGAGTGCTTGGAGAAATTTCAACAGAAATTTGACAGTATTGTCTGATAATTCATCATTTGGTGTAAAACAAAAGAAACAAGGAAGCTGTATCTCTGTTGCACAAGTGATGGACCATTTCATACCTATCTTGATTTGTGTCGCAAGAATCTCCAACAAGATCATTGTCAATGTCAGACTGAGAAGAAGAGGAGTGAATGTAAATATTTATTATAGTAGAGAAGTACAGCATTTGAGGAATATATAGTTGTCTGCCAATCATGTACCTGATTTGGATTTGGGGTGTCAGGACAGCTGTCGCATGCATCTCCCACCCCATCCCCATCACGATCCAGCTGGTCACGATTTTTCACTCGCTGGCAGTTATCCAGGAAGTTTTTCAACCCTGACAGTCAGTAAAAGCAGACCCCAAAAATGGGAATGACTTAGCACCAGAAAGACAAAGACAAATCTTTTGTTCGAACCAAACATTCAAGACTTTAGATTTTACCATCTCCTCATTCTCTTACCATCTCCATCCATGTCGTCATCGCATGCATCTCCGAGGCCATCAGAATCTGTGTCTCTCTGATCTGGGTTATCCACTCGGATACAGTTGTCACATGCATCACCATGGCTGTCCTTATCACTGTTCAGTTGATTTATATTTGGTGTCAGCCAGCAGTTATCCTAAAATCCATGCATATGTACAAGGGAAAAAAAAAAGTTTACTTCATCATAACCAGAGATAGAAATTCAAGATTTAAGAGATTTTTATAGGAATTAGTGTGAGATTCTGCAGTGCATATAAACAACCACGCCATGAATGTGTGCATTTACCTGCTCATTCAGTATTCCATCTCCATCTGCATCTGGGTCACATGCATCGCCTTTCCCATCGCCATCTGCGTCCTCTTGTCCCGAGTTTGGAACGGTAACACAGTTGTCCTGGTATTGAATAAACAATATGAATCAGCTCTCCCGGAGACAGGCAACTGATGTCACCGGAGCCCTAAGCAAGTCAATATCGTTTCCATTGTTGCCATGGTTACCTTTCTGCAGGTTGGGTCTCGGCAGCGCAGCTTCTCATCAGGGTACCCGTCGATGTCAGTGTCTTTACCACAGAGATAACCGTTTCCAGCCCATCCAATGCCACACTAGTACACAAACACACCCTTAGCATTTGCCCTTGAGCATAATGCCTTTTTCATATATGTGTGTGTGCCTTGAAAGGGTACCTGGCATGTGATGGTGCCATCTCTTTCCTCTATGCACTGCGCATTGGGGTCGCAAGGGTTCTGTTGGCGGTTTCCGCAGCTTTTCTCTGGCTTACAACCTCTAATCTGGTCACCTGTAAATCCGGTCTTACATCGGCCACATTGATATGATCCCTACACAACATAACACACATTTTGAGGCACTATTCTTATGTTTTGCATTTCTGAGTGACACATAATGGCATCACAGAGATGCATTGTGAACAGGTCAGTTCTCACCACAGAATTCACACAGATGGAGTTAGGGGTGCATCCTCCGTTATCTGGTCCTTTACACTCATCAATATCATCACACACCTAAAGAAAATATAGGAATTAGGAGATAAATGACCTTTCAGTCTTTTAATCATTGGCTGCGCATCAAAATATCAGTGGTAATTTTTTGAACTGCCTAAACTTTGCTTTACAACATATGACCTGCACACAGTGGTGCCGGGGATAATGCTGCAGCTTGATGCTTCACTTTGCATAAAGTTTAATGCATTAGGGAACTCTGACACAAATCATGCAAAAGGGCCCCAAGTCATCAGTTACGTACCTGCTTGTGTGTTTGTGCATAAGCTACGCCAACACCCTCCAGTGGTTTGCCAGTGAATCCAAGAGGACATGCCTCACAGCGGAAACCTGGAGCCATGTTCACACACCTCACGCCAGGGAAGCAGGGATTAAACTGGCACTGCAATAGACACAAACATGCATGGCAATGACATTTATTCAACCCCGAGATTGAATTCTGGCTCATGGTCCTTTCCTCTCCCATTGGTTCCAGTTTAACTCTATATACTGTCCTATCAAAATAAGGAACTACAGGTTTCATCTTGTTTTATTTCAGAAGATCAGCTTCAAAAAAAAATTAAATCCCACGCATTACTCAAACTTGCATCCTTACAAAGTTTCATTAGCAACATTTCTATCAATCAATCTTCCTCAGGCTATACCAGGAGATCAAGAAAAAGCCATTTGTCTTGATATGACCCCTTGAACAGACACGTACCTCATCAACATCGTCACAGCTGTAGCCATCTCCAGTGTATCCATCAGGGCATGGACCGCACTCCACCCCCTCAGCTGTTTCTATACACATGTCATTACGGAAACACACTCCAGGAGTGCACTTTGGTTTCACCACCTCCGTTCCGTCCAGCCCTAGAATTAACCAATCGTATTTAGCATTTATGGTGTGGTTGGAAGCATTCATGATATGTCTGTAATTGAACACTCCATGATTGCACTCCTGCTTCAAATCTACTTCAGCTTTGGTGACTTTGAAGTCTTGACTGCAGTATTTGTTTGAGACGTTGCCGTGGATATTTGTGGACACCGAAAACGTTTTGTTTGGGTTTCTTATTTGGATATCTGCATCAACAAACTCATGCATATCACGCATGTCTTGCTCATCATAATGTCTTACCACAGGCCTGGCACTCAGAGATGGTGTTTCTGAGGAAAGATGTTTCCTTCACCTGTAAACATGCGTGCAAACACAAAAAAATCTTTATAAATAAGGGATGGTGGAAATTAAGAACATTTAAACAAAAGGGTAATTGTCAGGAAGGCTTTACCTGCTGAATAAGAACATCTTTAAGCTCATTAATGACCTTTGTCAGCTCCAGCATCTGATTTGTAAGCTGTTTCGTGTTAAGCCCTTTATAAACAACAAAAACGCTGATCTTATCATTTTAGCAGATAAAGAATTTATTCACATTTTCTCTTTCATCTTTTCCTTTGGAATCTATTCCTTAAAGGTTTACTCAGTAATTAAGCTTATTTTCTTACTGTCATCTTGGATGGAAAACGAGAGCTGATGCCACTGGAAAATGCTTTATTTGTAAACAAACCCCTAGCAACCAATCAGAACACCCTAGCAACACCCTGGCAACCACCAATAACTCTCTAGCATTGTGGTGGCAGATTGTGCACATGCACCACTCATGTTTTCTTCAGAAAATGTAAAAATTACCTAAAGTCTGTACGGAGTCACTCTGATGAGTGTGGCAGTCCTGCAGCGATGCAACATTTTCCATTGAATCACCATATGCCAGTTTGAGCTCCTCCAACTCCTCCTGCCAATCAGAACAGAAAGAGCACAATGGGGAGTTTATGTTAGTGTATTAGTGCATGCAATGAAAACCTCCAAATATATCTCTCAGCATGTGAGTGTATAGCTATTAAATATGTTGTATACGTGTGCTTTCCCCTGCATAGTTTTGAGCTCCACTCCCTGGTGATTGTTTAGGCCATTAAACACAGCTGGTAAATCTCTCAGCGTCTCCACCAGCCTGCAGTCCAGGTGGAGCTCCACCCCGGGCACCGGTAAAACCCCCTGGTTGTGCGGGAAGCCCCTTGGTTGGCCCACCTCCAGTCCCTTCAGATGGAAGAGCAGGCGATGCTTCTCACCATCAGCCAGTTTCAGGTTGTTGAAGGTGACGGTACTCATCCTACCATCTCTGCGGAGGTATCGTAAAGTAGCTACATTGAGAGAAAGAGATAGATAATGTGAGTTTCTATATTTTTTCTGATAGCACTTGTGTTTTTATCCATTACCTGAACATTTCTGTCATTTTTAGAGCTTAAACCTCGTTTTCAGGTCATAGTGGGTTGCAAATTTTTATAGTAAATGACAAAAGCAAACGAAGCCCATATAAAATATTTAATCATAACTCTTACAGTCACTCTTCATGAACTGAAAAATCTAAATTCCCTTTATCTTTTTATATATACACAAGGTCATTGTGCTAGAAAAACTTTCTGTAAGTTTCAGAACTCAAAACTTTATCGTTAGTCTAAAACCAGTTAAATATTAAAGCCAATCTGCCAAAACAACTTTTGGAATGTGCCACTTTATAACGTAATAGTGTGGCTACACACCGCCTCCGCAGAAGAAGATCAACACCTGCTTCTACATCGTTGCCTGTTTAGCCACTGATTCGCACACACAGTAGGTGATAGACAAGAGCGGCAAACGCAGGTCTATGCAGAAACCCAGACAATGAACTGTATTTGATTAACTTTATTTTTAATTAAATGCCAGACCGCGTTAGCAAGATCTCGGTCCTTTATTCACTTCATTTTACCACGGATTTGCTTATAAACAAGGCACAATTAGACACATGATTTTCAGAAATTTTGAATCTAAAAGATGATGCTGTGCTGACTATATTAGACCCGATGTCGCACCACACCACATGTGAGCAACTGTTTTTATTAAGTGATCACTATTGGTCCGTCTGTTATTACAGATCATTTGATATGTAATCAGTATTTATGTGTTTTAACCTAAAACACAGCTGCATCCATTTAGGAAGGCTGTAGGCTTTTAGCCAATCATAGTAGTGGGCGTCTACAATCAGTCTACGCCTATTCAAACAGAGCGTTCCGATGAGAGGGGTTAAAAACAGAACAGAAAATAGCCTATTCTAAATTGTTTTTTTTTTTATCTAAAAATCTTGATAACGTTAGAAGTGGACCTCGGAGAACAGTACAAAATGAAAAAAACAAAGAAAGTTCATGACCCCTTTAATGTCAAAAGTATGGTATTGTCAAAGTTTACGCACCTTTGTTGAGCTTCCCAAGCACAGAAAACTCAAAGTACTTGCTGTTGTCTCGTGGATTGTACAGACTAAATATGGTGTTTCCGGTTCGAGGCTGGAGACGGAACGTTGTGAGAATAAAGAGTTCTGTTACTCGCTGCTCTGCCAAACCTCCGTGCAGTAGATCCGGTAGGCAGTCCGGTGACGTTAAGAGGTTATACACTGCAGGGAAAATGTTATTTAAAGGTTATATAAGTGTTAGTCAAACACAAAGCATACTGCTCACAAACATGTAGTTGTTTCTCAGGCTAATGCATGCTGGGAGTGATGCCCAGGTTGATGTCATTTCTGTTAGACTGTAAATACTGTTCCTGTTTATTTAGCCGGTTGCATGTGGCCATATAAATGTTTAGGGATTTGTAGTTCTTTGAAGTTTGCAAATGGCAAGAATTAGTTGTTTTTTGAAGCATGACATAGCTTGACTGTAACCAAAAGTCTAATGGCATCCAAAAGCATTCAAATTTTGAATGTTTTGGCATTGCAAATGGCATAATAAGTGTGTGTCTGAATGCTGAAACCCAGACCGTATCTAACGTGCTTGATGAGTGACATAATTTGGTGAGCAACATTAGACAAAAATATAAAAATTTCTGTTGTTGTGTTCCAGAATAAGCAGAAAAAGCTTGAATTTCAGATTAATATCTTGAGTTTTAAACAGAAACTCCTTTAACTGAAGCAACTGGTCTTAGTTTGTATAACTGAGATTGATAGGGATCGAACTGGATTTTATCCATTGAACATTTTCACTGGAAAACTTCATGGAAACCAGGTGAACGGACGGCCATTGCGGTGTCACTGCCGGATGTCAAATACAGATGTTGGTTGTTATAGCGATGGAAGCATGCCATTGGCTGAACAGGCAAACATAATGTTGTATGAAAAAATGTTAATGACTCAAGGATGACGTCTTTCCCAATATTTTTACCGAGAGAGATGGTCTGACTCTCATTTTCATGCCTTAGCAATCAGCACATCAATACAACTAAGCAATATTCCCACAAAAACCAAGGCTTTTGTTGTGCTTCTTGTTTATCTTCACTTTCTTGTGAAGTAAGAGTATAGTTTGCTCATTTCAAAGAGCTGCTTGTTGCTCAAAAGCATCATTTCTGTTCACAGATGGTGTGCTGAAATATTTACATGCTGGCCATGATTGCCAACATGTGTGATTTGACTTTATGTATTATTTGTCATTTTAATGTTCAAACAGTCATATGTCTTGAAGTAAATATTACATTGATGTTAAAAAGGGGGTATGTTTATGTTCTGGTAGGTGGAAGTACTCAGTGTGTGTGTGTGTGTTTTCTTTAAGTATTATGTGTCCGCCTTTCAGATTCAATAAAATAATGCAATCTCATCCTTGCTGCAAAAGACATTATGACTTCTATAGCCCAGAATGAACTACCGTTCTCTCACACACACACACACACACACACACACACTTTAACTCTCTCTGTCATACACACAGGCATTTACCAAAAATCAAAATTGGAGCCTGATGCTTTGTGATAAACACATCCACATTGTTGGGACAGATAAATTGAGAAATCAAAAAGGAGATGACAAGAAAATGTGGGATACAGAGAAAGAGAGAAGATGAAAGTAAAGAGGAAAAGAAAATCAAAAATGTGAGAAAACAAAGAAAACCAGCCATTACAGAAGAAACCAGACACTTTTAGACTGAGATATACAGCTCAGTGTGAGATTTTACGAGACAGACATAGAAACGGTGAGAAAAAGTGCAAGAGTGTAAATAAAACTACAGTAAAAAGAACTTAAATACTCGCAGGCGACTTAACTAGTCATGAATTAAAGAAACGTTTTAACCTATTAAGGAAACTTTGTGTACTCACCGGTTGATTCTGCGCTTGCTGAGCTGAAAGTCAAGATTAGAGAAACGGCCGCGAGGAGATGCATCGTGCCGGTCATCTTTATCACAACCTTCTGCCTCCCCACAGAAGGAGTGTGTGAGAGAAAAGTCTTATGAGAGCTGATCTTAGATTCCTTTGTGTCTTTTGGCTTCAGTGTCTTGTATGTGAGTTTTATAGAGAAAGTCTGTGTGATTGAGCAGGACTCAGGAGTGAGGGACAGAAGAAAAGAGTGAGGTCTGTGTGCCTTCGGGTTTTAATGATATGTGTGTTGGGTTGAGGTAACAGGCTGTCTATCAACTCACAGCAGCTGTGGTGGGTGGAGCTATGAGTCTAACAGACACCCCCATGCTGAGGGGGGCGGAGCAAAGAGCGGTGCCGTATAATTGGCGGGCCTGGCTCACTCTTATTGGTACCTTTTATGAGGTTCCATTTGTTCCACATCCTTCACTCCGTCCTCCTTTTCCCTCCATCCGTTCTTCCTTTCTCAGGTTTTCACATACTTTCCTGTAATTTTGACTGGCAGGTGCCGTAAAATACGTCTGCCGGGGTGGATCTCTGGGGAATTGTTTAAAGATAACTGGATGGAGGGTTGCTAATGTTCCATGAAGGTCTGATTCTTTCGCAAAGGATTCTGTAATAAAAAATAAATTAAAAAGTCAGATACACATGTGAGGCAGGCAAATGGTAACAGCCGTTTAATGATACAGCAGCAATTGGGAACAATTATCTCATCTTTCAATGGCAGTTTAATAACATTTAAAGTAGAAATTTACAAAAAGAAAGGTCTATGAGTTGTACATATGTTGTTATGTCTGTCTATTCAATTCAATTGGTCATGCATCACTATTATCATACTCATACTATTATACTCAGGGGTCAGTGATCTGAATAAATGTAAGTATTAAACTCCACACTTCACACTTCAGCAACCACTCAGAACACCCCAGCAACCACCTATCTATTACCCACAAGCAGGGGCGCCACTATGGTTTCTGGGCCCCCTGGACAGCATATTCACTTGGGCCCCCGGGGGTGGGGTGTTCCCTCTCCAATCTAGATCGCGTTCCATGTTCCTCTTGGTAAATCGCATTCCAGGGGGGTTCCCCTCATTAGAAATCATGATCGCGTTCCCCCCGGGGGTCCCCCCTCCTTCGTCGGGTGCTTAGAATCGTCCTAACCCACCCCCCACCCCCCCACAGCACCCCTGCCCACTACACTCCAGAAACATCCTAGCAGTGGCCTAGCAACCACTCAGAACACCCCAGCAACCACCTAACAACTACTCAGCAACTATCCATAACACCTTATAAACTTACCAGCAACCTCCCACAATGCCTTACCAACAGTCCAATACCACCCAAACATCTCAACAACGCCCTAGAAACTTTCTTGCTGTGCCCTAGCAACCTCCTACAATGTCCCAGCAACCACCTAGCAACCTCCCACACTACCACAACAACACTCTAGCAACTACCCACAACACTCTTGAAACTTTTAATTGTAGCAATGCCCTAGCAACCACCCACAACACCCCAGCAACCCCCTAGCAACTACCCACAACACTTCTGAAACTTCCAAATGTAGCAGTGTCCTAGCAACCACCCACAACACCTCAGAAACCACCTAACAATGCTCAGCAACCACCTAGCAACCCCTCACAACTCCCCAGCAACGCCCTAGCAACCTCATAGCAACTACCCACAACCCCCCAAGCGACCACCTTAACAGCATGGCATTTTTGCAGAAAATATAAGAAACTTTTTTTTTTTTGGCAAAAAAAAAGAGCTTTGTTCACTGTAATAGCTAGACTATGACGACAGAGAGAAGAAATCTACATACTATCACTAGTCTGGTGGCGGATCTCCAGTCTGTTACTCATGCGGTCAGTATCACTAATAACAGACTTGTCTGATACTGATATAGCGCACACATACTCGTATCACACCACTGACTGGCCGATCACACTGACCACTGACCAATCACGTGACGTTGTGGTGAGTGACATAATCCCACATCCTAATCAGAGGGGCGAATGCTGCCCAGTGTGTGTGTGTGTGTTAAGACCTAAATTACAGTCTTTAGCCAAAGCTGCTCTGTCATTAAAGCTTTCTGAAGCATTATGAGTATGTTAAGACCCAGGTGGGCAAAGTTCTGGAATGTTCTGATTCAAACCGCCTTCCGTTGGCGCGAGCACGTGTTACAACAGGATCTGGCCTTAAGTCTTTCTCTGAATGTCTGGTTATGTTGGACCCGTCAGTAGAACAGCAGGAAACAGACAGACACACTCACACTGTGTCCTTTTGTTCTCACTGTAGGTTGAGATGGCCTGTTAGTTTGTGGTAAGACGACCCCGCTAATGATCTTACCATGTGTGTGAGCGCTAGGGTTCGGTTGCACACGTATCCGCGTCTATGTTTGTGTAAGAATAGCCGCAATCGTGTGTTTTTGAGTCGAGAATATCTTTAAACAGATACTGCTGACTCCTGATGGCGTTCGTACCTGAGCTACAGCTCTCTCGCACCGCTTGCGTTCAATGTGTTTATTGAGGCTGGTTTTGGTGGTGCTTTAGGAGCATGTAATTGTTCAGACGGAGTAAACTGGGGCAGGAGAATGTTCTCTTGAACTCTGGGGTAGTATAATTTTCCCCTGACCATCCCTCGGGGGAAGCACAGTGTTCTTCTGACCTCATCCGGGATGGTGGAATGTTCTTGTAACCTGCTGTGGGACGATAGATTTACCCTCAAGCAGTTTTGATGATTTTTATTCAGCTGAAACATGTAAAACCTATGAAGACCTTAAAGGGACAAGATGATGGGAGGGAAAATTATTTTGCAATGCTTTTGTGTTCACTTGGAAAACATTTGCATTTGTTCGCAAAACATTTTTTCACAAGTTTCACAAAAACTTTTGTGATGGAAATAATATGGGAGGATATTGGGAGGAAGAACTATATTCCAGTCCTTTTGCAAGTGAATGTAAAGTTTTACAAGGAAATACAATAAGTTTGCAAGGGAACATGAATGTTTTGCTCCTTGCATCACATTTTTTTCATTATAATGTCCCTTATAGGGGCTCTAGAAACTGACCTAAAGTGGTTTGCTGGTCTTATCTGGCCACTAAGCTTTTATTCACACAGGTGTAGTTTGATGGTTTTTAGAGAGGCTTTGGGTACTTGACCACTTGACCTGACCAGCTAAACCGGCTAAATACCAGTTAAGAACTCAGAAACCAGTTAAGACCAGAAAAACTATTTGGGCTGGTTTAAAATAGCTTTTTCAATGGAATGTTTCAGGTCCAATAGAGGATAAAAAAGCAAATATTGCTAATATATATATTACAAAAGAAATAATATATAAATAAATATATAATTATGAAAATAAATAAACAAAAATCATTTCAACGTATCTGTAAATTAATTTTGCATTTACGGTAATGAACTTATGGAAGGCATTCTGGAGGATTTTAAAAGTGGAAATATTTTGTATTTTTGTTGTCATATTTATATTCGTACTGTTCAAACATTTATAAATAAGAGTTGTTAATGTAATTTCTGTGAGTGAATTTTCCTTTATAATTCTTTAAAATATTTGATATAACTTTACATATAAACAAGATTAATAACATCATATATAATTTTTTAAATTACACAAAATAATTTGGTTAATTAAATACATTATCAATAATTTAAAGTCTTATCACTGTATTTTCAAAACAGCATGTATTTAACATTTATCCCATTGCAATGTCTTGCCCTCAACCGACTGTAAATGCGATGCTTGCTTGTTTTTACAAACTGATGGACGAGCTGAATTTCTGTCCTGTGGTAATAAACAGCATGCCAACACACTTCAAACCCAGAACATTCCTAGCACAAAAGGTTGCGAAAATCTAAGTAATTTTCAACAATTTAGCAATTTCCAAACCTCATAAATATTATTCTTGTCGTTTTCTCAGAAATGAGGTTATGGGGTAAAAGTACAACAACAGGCTTTGATTATCAGCTTCTGTTGCGTGTTACGCTGCAGGCCGGATGGACTCGCGGCGCTGCAGATCAACAGGCAAATGTGAGGCTTTAGAAGACAAGCAGCTCAAATGCGCGGTCACACGCTACAAACCTCAAAGGCACACCAGCGGAGATAGAAGAGAGTGTGTGATGGATAACATTCAGGGATGTGTGTTTGTCACCGTGTGTGCGTGTGTGTGTGTGTGTGTGTGTGTGTGTGTGTGTGTGTGTGTGTGTGCGTGCGTGGTGAGGCAGGTCGCACATGGAAGCTATTATTCAGGTACTTAGCCTCCTTACGCACAAACACACAGGGATAATGTGTATGTGTTTGGGAAAAACATTCGAACAAAATCAGGGCAAGTTTAAGGCAAATGTAACAGCAAACAAATATTGATCAAATATTCAACTACCAGGACTTTGAAATCAGGTTTTGCGATTAAACGTACAACACCTTTATCTCCATCAACAAGTCTCAGTGTTGAAATCCCCCAAGCTTTGAACAGGTCTCACATCTCGTAACCCAAACAGACTGACATTCATTCCACGCTCAGTTCCAACTTAAATCCAAGCTAGACGTCTGGATTGGTGTTTGTAACACTGGCATCGGGAGAGAAGACGTGTAACTCCTAACAATATTTTCTCGGAATATTAGAAAGCCAGTCAAACAACTAAACACAGCAAAAAATCTGTTTACCTGGAATGAACAAGAGGGGAAAAAGTTCTGGAGGTCTTCTCTTATAAACAAGACAAGGTGTTATAAGCATGACTTTCTGTCAGACGGTGTCTGGGGACCAGGTGGACCAGATCTGATGATTTAGAGAGCTTTAGTCAAAGAAAACCTCTCTGGAGGCTGAATAGGTCACATGGCACAGGTAAATCACTATCAGATAAATGGAACCAGCCCCAAAACACTGACGTCATTGCTGTAATGAGCTAATGCTCGCATGATGTCCGTTAGAAAAAAATAATCCTCTGTGTGTGTGTTTAGACCAAAAAACGCTTGACTGGATCATCTTGCTTTACCGTGGAAAGGAAATGACCTGATGTGTGTGTGTTTTGTATTATATAGTGTATGTGTGTGTATAGTGGCACATAGATAATGGCTTTCACAGAAAGTGAAGCAAAAACACAGGAAATGGAGCAGTTTTCCAGACGGTTGATCCATTCTGGCTGATTCCACCATTTAAAGCTTTCATCTCGCCGATAAACAGCAATAGAATAAAAAATATGGCCTCTATGAAAACATTTGTAGCGTTCGGATGATCTTCGCTCTCTGGAGAGGACATTTAAAGTAGCCAAACATATTTTTGGACCCCAAAGGGCATTTCAAGAAGTATTTTGCATACAAAACTGAAAATTATGTAGTCTCAAACCTGATTGACTCTCTGTGGACGAATGTTTTGAAAGAATGTTCATGCTGCTCTTTTCCATGCTATTAAAACACATAATGATGACCAAAAAGGGTGTCAAAGCACCATAAAAGCAGCCTATTAAAATCACAGCCAATAAGTCATTATTCATGGAAAATGTTTCCCTTTTTGCTGTAGCTCTCCAATCATATTTGGAATAACATTTACTGATTAATTGTGCACAATAAAACAGGAAACAACATTAAAATTAAGAAAATAAATCAAAAATCAACTTTGTCATATTGACTATGCAACATAAGTTTCTTATGAATACAGTTTCATGATTTTAGGCCAGAACAAAATAGTAAAAATGTTGAAGTTGGGATGTAATGAAAGCACATATTGTGTGACACATATTCAAATACAACTTATTATCGAAAAAGAAAAAAATTCAAACAGAGACTTGTTTCATATTAAAAATTCATGATAAAGGCCAGAAAGGGTAAAACTTTACTTAAGCCTTTTATAAAATTAGTTTTAATACATTAATTATGCATCTTACAATGCATTGCACATGGATAATTGTAACCACAGGTAATACATTAAAACACTTATCAATTCATTGTTAGACTGTGCATTTTAAATGCGGTTAAAATTATTTACAAGAAGATATAATGTATTTCAACGCACATTATGAATAACTATAATGCATTATATCATTTAATAACCCTTTATAATGCATTATACATAAAGCCTTTAAGTAAAGTGTTACCAAAAAAAAAAATGCATGGATGAGTTGTTCACAATAAGATCAAAAACATGCATTTTAGAAAATATATAGAGTGGATTTTACTGTAGTTTCATGCCATCTTTTTTGACAGATCCATGTGCAAAGTATCAAAGATAAACTATCTAGAAAAACACAAGATGGCCTATAAAAACAAAAGACACAAGTGAAACCAATGTCTGATGGCAGATTACAGATGTGGATGTGACAATTTTATTAAGAGGAAAGTAAAGGGACAAAAAAATATGCAAATAAAGCCTAGTAAAATTAGAGTAATAAGTCACTCTAGGTCATATGACAACAGCAATACAATAGAAGACACAAATGGTATAGTAAAACTCAAGAATGAACAATTACTTCATAATGTAATGTAATACATAAGCCAAACTACAGGCTGATCATTAATATGAAATACAACTGATGTGCGGTCACAGGTGTGCATATATCAGCATATAATGCTGCTCATACAATCAGAATCTAGAGTCAATACTTTCTGTTTTATAAATGGATATATTGAATATCTGCGTCTCTTTGTTCCTCCTCATTAAACCTGAACCCCCTCTTATCCACATGTGCTGATGTCTAGATTCTCAGACGTGGATTCACCGCTAAACCTCATCTCAAATGACGCACACTCGTACAGCAGGCCTGGAGCATCCGGTCTGGTTTATAGATGCGCACACACACACACACACTCCAACATCAGACCTTCCGAGTCCTCGTGCCAAGAGTGTGTTTGTCATATTAAAAACTTCTACCACGGGACATAATAATACCGGAGCCTTTACACATATGTAAATATAGCAGCAGAGAATTTTACACATGGGAGATCAGATGTGTTTGTGTGTGTGATCGTAAGCTTTTCGTAGACGTGTGTGTACTGTATCCCGCTGGTATATAACATCTCCTCCTGCCCAGTAAAGGAGCACAACCTTGTATAAATACACTCTTAAGAAAAAATGGTTCTAAACAGCAACAGATTAGGGTTTTTTGGCTTTTTGTTACACACTTTTAAAAATAAAGATTCTAAAAGGGGGGTTTCAATGCCATAGAAGAACCATTTTGGTTCCCCAAAGAATCTTTCAGGGAATTTTTTTTTTTTCCCCATGTGAAGAACATTTTATTATCTAAAGATTTATTTTCAAGCATGTACTCATAAAAATTGGCATCAATAGTTTCATGAATTTGAATATCACTGGAACCTTTCCATTCAAGGTTCTTTATAGTGTAAAAAGGTTCCATAGATTATTAAATTGGTTTTTTTAAGAACTGTTCACTGAAAGGTTCTTTAGGGAACCATAAACGGTGGTTCTACTACAGCATTGCTGTGAAAACCCCCTGTTGGAGCCTTAGTTTTTAAAAGTATAAAGAAACTTTTGTGCATTGAAAATGTCCCATGAGATCATTCATGGAGCCATAGATGCCAATGAAGAACCTTTATTTTTAAGTGTTGAATCTTTTTTAGAATGTTCCATAAGTAAACATGCTTTGAAAGTTCTTTAGAGAATCTTATTAAAGAACCTTTTAGTAATAGTATACCCCCGCTACCTGGTAGGAAACCAGTTAAAATTTGAAAGTTAACATTTATAGAAAGAAATCAATTGCCTGTTGAGGATGTGTAGGTGGATGGTTGAGCTCCAGAAAATCAATAATGAGGTGGTTTTGAGGTGAGTGTTACAGATTTTAAAAGCAAAAAGGCGTTGAAAGGGGCCTAAACTCTAATACAGTAAAATGGCTCTTCAGAATGATATGGTTCTAAACAGGAAACAAGTTACAAATTTGATGTTAAATTTTTAAGGAGGAGACTGTTGAGCTTTAGAAAATCAATAACAGTTACAGATTTAAAAAAACAAGGCAGCGGGGGGGAAAAGAATCCTATACTAACACAAAGATCCAGTTCTTCAGGACGGCATGCTTTTAAGTCACTGTGTGTAAAGAACCTTTTAAAAAAAAATAAACATCTTACACACGTGCCAAGATACAAGCTACACATGTACTCTTCCAGACTTGGCTAAATGATTTTTTCGTGAGGGATTTGTGCTTTGATTTTGCGAATTTAATAATTGGATCCAGCTGTTTGATTCTGATGAGAGACGCAGAGAGAACAACATGCAATGGTACTTTGTCAACAGATGCTTGAGGGTCTGTGTGTGTGTGTGTGTTTTCTGAGGTACATTATGCAAGCGGCTAGGATGTGAGTTTACAGAGATGATGTAGGTATATATATATATATCTCTCTGTGTATATATATGGAGAGAGAGAGAGAGAGTTCTGACATCAGAATGTAAAACCTATTTGGTTCTAGGGGCAGGCGTTCAAAAGTAACCATAATCCTATTTAATATGTATATTTAAAGCTATATTTAAACAAACCTTGATCAGCTACTACAGTATAATTTGCCATCTTATATGTGCCGAAGTGCATTGTTTCCACCTGGTGGTAAAGTCATGAAACACAAACACTAGTAGAGAAGTTTTACTTGACTGTCTCTAGTGGCGGAATGTGTGTAACTGAACTGAAATGACCTCAACCATATTACTAGTGGCAGACAATCAAAAACTAGGTAAAGAGGTTTGAAAAACTTCATTTTTCCAGGCAATGCAATCAGACTTAAAATAAGAGTCCCAGATTTCAGCTTTCATGCAAACCTCAGATTCCCAAATCTCTAAATGGACCCCCCCCCCCAAAAAAACACTCCATGGCTGCCAAACCTTGCTCTTTGGGAGATAGTCAAGTTCTCTCATCTTCACCTGCATAAGCAATATGCTCAATTACCGGCTGTCAGCAGGTACAGAATAGAGAGTCAAACACAAGGGCACAGCAAAACAGAATTCCCACTTCACAATTAAGTTTCCAATTTTAAATTGTCAGACCAGTATAATCATTAAACTAAATGAAAACATTAACTGAAATAAAAAGCATCCATCCTAACTGGGGGAAAAAACCCCGCAGAAACTCAATTACCTTACATTTATAAAAATGGCCTCACAGACTAAATATATTGATTATTAGTAATGGAAATGCCAAAGCTTATCAAAAAAATATATATATATTTTAGTGTCAGTACACACAGACACAAATGACTTTGACAGTGACCATTATTTATAAAACAATCAGTTGTAGAACCAGATGTGAAGCCAGTGGCTGTAATGGAACATAACACTTTGGAAGTTGTTAGTCATTTTTATGACCACTAGATTGCCACAGCATAAACAGTTTTGAGAAGCTTCACTGCGCCATCACTGATAGTTAGAAGTGAGTGTAAATAAGACAAACTGAAAACAAATAACCACATTAAAAAGCCAAGCTATAACAAAACAAGATAAAAGGAGAAATTTTAGAAAGCACTTGATGCAGAATAAATGTCAAGTTACTAGAAAATGCACCAGTTGGCAGGCCTAAACTTTCTAGCTGCAGAACAATGAAGAATTTTAGTACCATACATAACAGATTTGAGTTTCATTTTTTATTCAAACTAAAGTATATTATGGCATTTAAAAAAAAAAAAAAAAAAAGCTTCTTAAACCAATTAGAAAGTAGACATACAGCATTCAGATAAAAATCACGATTTATTCACTTTAACACCACACCAGCATCAAGGCTATTTTCATGCCGATCTCAGCATAAATGATAAAAATCACAAGAACACAATAAATGCAGAGAAGCAAGAGATGGAGTTGGGAACACTTTATTCTCCGTTAGGAGACTTCTGTACATTGAGGATCAAGTGCCACTTGAACAATTCTTTAGGTTTGTATAAATTTAAGCAGAAGCACTATGCAAACATTGACAAAACAGTGATACAGGAAATGGTCTACTCGAAGCTTGAGAGGAAGTTAAGCACGACCTCCTTGAGTTTTGCATCAGAGGCCTCTGAAATCTTACCGTCGGTCCTGAAACGCAAGAGAACACACATTTAGATGTGAAACTCAGTAACAAAATGTTCACTGGCTTTTCTTCCACAAATGCTCATGAAAACTTGCCTGATGGCTGAGAGCAGATCCTGGTGCTGGCTGATGACGTGTTGAAGGAAGGATTTCTCAAATCTGGTGATCTTGCTAGGCTCCATCTTGTCCAAGTGTCCTCTCACACCAGCGTAAATGACAGCCACCTGCTCCTCAATGGCCATGGGACCTTAAGACAAAACAGCACAGGAACGTTACAAACTTGTAGTTTACGAGTGAACCTGTCCTCCTATGCAGTAGGGGGCAGCAGTGAACTTACAGTACTGGCCCTGCTTGAGCAGCTCTGTGAGTCGCACGCCTCTGTTCAGCAGCTGCTGTGTGGCAGCGTCCAGATCAGAACCAAACTGGGCAAAGGCGGCCACCTCACGGTACTGGGCCAACTCCAGCTTCATGGTACCAGCCACCTGGAGAATGAACAGATGGGTGTTTTATAGCCATTTTGACATCGAAATGAGCTCAAAAGCATCAACTGGGAGCAAAAAACGAACCTGCTTCATGGCCCTGGTCTGGGCAGCAGAGCCGACACGGGACACAGACAGACCCACGTTAATAGCGGGACGGATACCCTTGTAGAACAACTCAGTCTCCAAGAAAATCTGCAGGAAGAGATTGAAAAGATCAGCTTGAGAATCAAATCGTTGATTGTGCAGAAGACCTGCTTGCGCAGAAGACCTGCTTGCATGGCGACTCACTTGTCCGTCAGTGATGGAGATGACATTGGTGGGAATGTAAGCGGACACGTCTCCGGCTTGGGTCTCGATAACGGGCAGGGCGGTGAGGGATCCACCACCGAAGTTGTCGTTCATCTTGGCTGCTCTCTCCAGCAGACGGGAGTGCAGGTAGAAGACGTCACCGGGATAGGCCTCACGACCAGGGGGACGACGCAGCAGCAGGGACATTTGGCGGTATGCAACAGCCTGAAGAGTGCATGGTTTACAATTATTTTCTGCATTCAGACTCCAGATGCGTAAACTCCTTTAATATAATTCATAAAGCATCCTAGGATGCATCTAATGAAGTTGGGAGAGCATCTAAAGCATGTACGTGATTGTGAGGCACTTTAAATGAAGTGGGTTTTTTTTTGTGCGACAACATAATTCCCATCAGATCGGCACAATTTAGGAGGAAAAACAAAAAAAAAAGTTCAGGTTGTTCATTTACAGTGCTGCACAATTTTGCCAAAATTCTGTATTTTTAATACAGCTATAAATAAGCAAAAATATTACAATTATAAATGTCAATGCATTTAATAAAAAAGGAATTTAACAAATGGATTTTAATAGTACAACTGTAGGAAAATATTTATGGCTTTAATTCATTCATTGTCAAACATTACACCATTGAACCTAATTGACAGAAAACTGCAGGAAGAAAGCCCTTAAAAGTTTCTTGTTAGAAGCACTTCAGGTGCATGCAGCTGATGCACATTAAAGTGATCCGTTGAAGCGATTCTTAAATCCACATTAAAGCATTCCGAACGCAGAGCAAATGGGGTTTGCATGAGGCAGCATTTACGGTGAACAAAGCCAGTGCAAACCCCAACTGATAATGAGCTGCTCCTATCCAAGAGCAAATTGCTGCACTTTGGGTGAAAACATGCAGGGATTTAATTAAAAAAAATAAAATCCCTCTTCACAATTCATAATCCAGTCACAATTCAGTTTCATTAGGATTAATCATGCAGCCCTAACTACCATATAGTTTAGCACTATAAGATGGGGAGAAAGTACCAAGCACAACTTTGACTTTGATATTTGGACCAGTGTATTAAAGAGGAGGTCACACTAGCAGTTTTGTAGGCAAAAAGTCCATTGAATAGTCAAGTGTAGCAATAACTAAAACACAGCTCACATAGAGGCTTGGTTTGTACAAAGTGACTTCTTTCTATTGGTCAGCATGGCAAACCCACAGCCAATTTGAGCTAGCGGAGTAAATCCTTCACCCTCACATGAAATTCCCAATTCAATGGGTTCCTGGATTTGGCCAGAAAAAAATAAAAATAAAAATTCTCACTCAATAGTAGACCGCAGCTTTAGTACGAAGTTCTCACCTGTTTGGAAAGATCGTCGTAGATGATCAGGGCGTGTTTGCCGTTGTCTCTGAAGTACTCGCCCATGGAGCAGCCGGAGTATGGAGCCAGGTACTGCAGGGGAGCAGCATCAGACGCGGTGGCAGACACCACGATGGTGTATTTCATAGCACCAGTGTCTGTCAGCCTCTTCACCAGCTGGGCCACGGTGGATCTCTTCTGACCGATGGCCACGTAGATGCAGTACAGCTTCTTTTTCTCTTCAGTGCCATCGTTGAAGCGCTTCTGGTTGATGATGGTGTCGATGGCAATGGCGGTTTTGCTGGAGGAAACAAATGGAAATGGATGACCAAGCGCAAATGAAGCAAGGATTTAAATTAGTCAAGTCACTATCTTACCCAGTCTGACGGTCTCCAATGATGAGCTCTCTCTGGCCACGGCCAATGGGCACCAGACTATCCACGGCTTTGATGCCGGTCTGCATGGGCTCCCTCACAGAGATGCGGGGGATGATGCCAGGGGCCTTCAGACCCACACGCCTACGCTGATTAGAGCCCAGGGGTCCCTGTGGAGGAGAAATGGAGACTGATTGGTCAACTCAAGTACGACATTTATTGGATATAGAAATTAAGAGCAGCTAAAACTATGCAAGAATCCAGATGGTGGTCAGACCTTGCCATCAATGGCGTTTCCCAGAGCGTCCACAACACGGCCGAGCAGCTCCTCTCCGACAGGAACGTCCACGATAGCCCCGGTTCTCTTGACAATGTCACCTTCTTTGATCAGTTTGTCGTTACCAAACACCACAACACCAACGTTATCAGGCTCCAAGTTCAGAGACATGCCCTATGGAGAGAAACGAAAGTCAAAAGCTACCAGTTAAACAAAAGCAATACTAAGACCGGATTACATACTCCTAATTAAAGCCCAGTTCATTTGTAGTAAATGTTAGTACAACTACACGTTTTGACTGGACTATTTAATTAGGCAGTCTATAATTTATATTTTACACTTTTTAAAATACCTACACCATTTCATACTGGAAAAAAAAAAAAAAAAAAAAAAAAATAGTATGCTATACCATTTCATTTAAAGGAATCACATTTTATACTTCATTTTACTGTAGTACGTAAAATTTCAACTTATTTTTAAATAAATCAAGACTTAAGTGGAAACACCACAAATGTAATCAAAACATAGAACGTCCATTAAACTACAAAAATTAAACTAAAAAAGTTATTCATAAATAATTAAGACTTCAAATTAAAATATGGAGTTAAAAACAAAGTCAATACTTGACTGGCAAGCATATGCACACCAGTTTCTCAAAACATTCAGAACTACAATAATATACCATCAGAGCTAATCAAAGCCAAAACCTATGTATATTGTGTGCATTAAGCAGAATATCAATCAAACTCCTTGACAGCTCAAGCCACGACCTCTTGACCCCTGGCTAACTCACCTTCAGACCGGAGGAGAACTCCACCATCTCTTCAGCCTGCACGTTCCTCAGCCCGTACACACGAGCGATACCGTCACCGATGGACAGCACACGGCCGGTCTCCTCCAGATCAGCACTAGTTTCGGCTCCAAGAATCTTCTCCTCCAGAATACTGGACACCTCCGCTGTGCCTGAGAAATAAAACTTTGCGTTGAGTGTGCATGACAGAAAGTGCAAAAAAATAATGCAATAATACTAGAAAAACCCAGAAGAAAAAGTACTGTTTAATAACCTGTCTTCTGCAGCCATGGTCTGGCAGTGTGCAGGTTCTTCGCTCCAACGCATGCAGCAGCAACATTCTTGGAAACCTGCAATTGCAAATATATTGGTTATAATCCCACAATGAAAGTGTTTGTGATGAACATGCAGCCATAAAAATCGAGCTTGTTGCAAGCGAGCCCTTGACCTTCATGTGCCATCAACAACAACGTCACTGGAGCTAAACCCATTCTCTCCTTTAAATAAGATTTAGAAAGCAGACCAACTACAAATACCAATCAAAGCGCGTTTGTTTAATTTCTCATTTGCAAGAAGTCACTATTGCATACTGATTGCCTTTAATGATCATAATGCGGCACAAAGCACAATGTCGTCATCCAAACTTCCGCATAAGTGAAGAATAAACTACAGTGCAACAACAAAAATGATAGATTATGGACGCACTAAAACATTAAACACTAAAAAGACACCAAGTTTACGTAGTAAAGTTAATGACAGCTGACATGTCATCCACCCAAGCAGCATTTCCTGACCTTCAATTGGGAAAGTCATTCATTGATTACAACCTTGCTAAACATGCACTCGTACGCTTTTCTAATTTAAATAGAAATTCAAAACACGTAGATTCCGTTCCCTTAAACTACACACGGCTGTAGCTCAATACGAGAATCAAATAAAGCTAAGAGAAGCGCAGCATACGCAGGCCCTTTATTAATGCAAGATGGCGCCGCGCACCTTCACGCCTTTTACAAGCGCTGACATTCACCGGCTCCGTGCTGCGCGTTCGTTAAAACACCACAAAATGAGACTTACGAATCCGGCCCGTCTGGGCAGGGTGCGGGCCAGAGCCGCCGCGACGCGAACGGAGAGCATGTTTACGGAGAGTTTGTGTAGTGGAAGCTCGAGCTAGTGTTCTCCTGCTGCGGCCGGCTGGAGCGCGATGAGCCGAGTGAAGGAAATGGAGGTCGCGAGCGCAGCTCATATAGGAAAGGTCAGCGACTGACCCGGATGTAGTTCGGCGACACGACGACGAGACTTTTTTGTTCATATAAATTATAATAACATATAAAGTCAAGGTTATGTCTATCAAACAGCGTTTGTGTTGATTAAAAAATAATAATTTACTTTTATGCATTTAACAGACGCTCATCCAAAAGCTGACATATTATGACTGATTACTTCTTTTCAGAATGTAAAAGAATTCTGACCAACATTAATTATTTTAGAAATATATGTATAAACAATTTTTATTATTTATACATTTATTATTATTATTATATTTTTAAGCATTTATACATGTCCTTCAATTAAAGCTATAAAAAGGAAAAAGATAAAATAATAATTATGTATAAATAATTATGTTTTGTGAAATAAATACACACTTGATATTCTATCAATTGCATATTTATTCTCTAACTGCTAGCTTTTCTTGAAAAACTAACACTAGCTAAAAAAAACTAAAACAAACACCTTGCTACGTGTACTGTGTTAGGCTAACCAAGACTTGTCATAGCACTTGCATGTTGTTGCTCTTTTGTTGGTTTTGATTGCTTCTATTGTCCTGTCTTTGGATAAAAGCCTCTGCTAAATGACTAAATGTGACCCTGGACGACAAAACCAGTCTTAAGTGTCAATTTTTCGAAATTGAGATTTATACATCATCTGAAAGCTGAATAAATAAGCTTTCCATTGATGTATGGTTTGTTAGGATCGGACAATATTTGGCCGAGATACAACTATTTGAAAATCTGGAATCTGAGGGTGCAAAAAAATCTAAATATTAAGAAAATCGCCTTTAAAGTTGTCCAAATGAAGTTCTTAGCAATGCATATTACTAATCAAAAATTAAATTTTGATACATTTACGGTAAGAACATGGAACATGATCTTTACTTAATATCCTAATGATTTTTGGCATAAAAGAAAAATCGACAATTTTGACCCATACAATGTATTTTTGGCTATTGCTACAAATATACCCCAGCGACTTAAGACTGGTTTTGTGCTCCAGGGTCACATATGTAAATGTAAATGTAATAAAACAGTTGGCTAAATTATATTCACATGGTTAAGTTTTTTTTTTATTCCAATAAATGGTTATTTATCCTTTAAAAAAACACACTGAGCTTAAATTATTGGGTAACACTTTACAATAAGGTGTCATTTGTTAACATTAGTTAATGTATTAACTAACATGAACAAACAATGATCAATACATTTATTACACTATTTATTCATCTTTGTTAACGTTAGTTAATAAAAATAGAGTTGTTCATTGTTAGTTCATGTTAGCTCACAGTGCATTAACTAATGTTAACAAACACAACTTGTGATTTTAATAATGCATTAGTAAATGCTAAATTAACATTAACTGAGATTAAGAAATGCTGTAGAAGTATTGTTCATTCTTAGTTCATGTTAACTAATGTTGTTAACTAATGTTAACTAATGAACCTTATTGTAAAGTGTTACCAATTATTGTTTAAAAGAGAATATTGTACTGTGAAAATGTATATATATTAACAATTATTAATGCATTGTTTCTTTTTCCTCTTTAAATTCCCTTGAAACGTTTTGTTCGTTTGCAATTTTTTATTTATTTATTTTTTAATTCAATGCTTTGAATAATAACACAGAAAGGCATTCATAACTGGGAGATTTACAAATAAAGACTGAGATTACACTCAATTTTCGTTCACACTCTGTATAATCATATAACAAATTCAATTTAAAATAAAATAAAATAAATAAAAAAACATTGGTGAAGAAAAAAAAAAAGGAAGGAAAAAAAGACAGAAGAAACAGGGGAGTAGGAGGTTTTCACATTATGAAACCAAAATCCTCTAATAAAGTAAACAAATATCTTGCTTTGGGACTTTTCATCCCTCTTAACGTCTCCAACTATATTACAAATTCCTCTTTACACACCAGTAATCGTGGGGGAGTTTATGAATGTAAAATTTTAGCAAAAGCAACATTATTTATTACATAGGATATCTTTTTATCCTTAAATAAGCCAAACTTAACAATTTCCCATGAGAGGATCAGTCTTACAGGTAATATTTGGTGTATCCAAAAGAATGCATCATTCCAGAATGTTTGTACCAAATTACACTGAAAAAAACAAGTGTTCAACTGTTTCTATCTCCAAATTGCATAATTGGCATATATTAGAATCCCCAACATTAAATCTTACTCTTAAAAATTATTTTGCAGGATAAATGTGATTCATAATTTTAAAGTGCACCTCTTTACATTTAGGGTTGACAGGGAATGCAAGAAAATTGGTTCTAATTTCAGACACTTTTTTCTTATCAAAATGACAAAATATATAAGATCTCTTTACTGGTCCTGGAAAACAACGTTTTCTAGAACTAGAACATTTTTTATCAGCAAAGTTAACATTTTCTATCATAAGATCAGGCATTTTGGAAATTAAATTTACATTTAGTTATTTAGCAGATTCTTTTATCCAAAGCGACTTACAAATGAGAACAATAGAAGCAATCAAAAACAACAAAAGAGCAACAATATGCAAGCGCTATGACAAGTCTTGGTTAGCGTTAGCCTAACGCAGTACACGCAGCAAGTGTGGGTTTTTTTTGGTTGTTTTTTTTTTTTTATAAAGAAAACAAGTAGATATAAATAACAAAGAAAGCTAGTGTTAGAGGGTCAGCTAGATACAAAGAAGACTAATAAATACAAAGAAGACAGATAGATAAAATAGAATTAGAATAGAGAGTGCTAGAGTTAAAGGGTCAAATAAAGATGGAAGAGATGTGTTTTTAGCCGATTCTTGAAGATGGGTAAGGATTCAGCTGCTCGAATTGAGTTGGGCAGGTCATTCCACCAGATGGGAACATTTAATGAAAAAGTCAGTGAAAGTGATTTTGTGCCTCTTTGGGATGAACAATAATGCGACGTTCACTTGCAGAACGCAAGCTTCTAGAGGCACATAAGTCTGAAGTAGTGAATTTAGGTAAAGGGGTGCAGAGCCAGTGCTGGTTTTGTAGACAAACATCAATGCCTTGAATTTTATGTGAGCAGCTATTGGTAGCCGGTGCAAATTGATGAACAGAGGCGTGACGTGCGTTCTTTTCAGCTCATTAAATATTAATCTTGCAGCGGCATTTTGGATTAATTGTAGAGGTTTAATGGAATTGGCTGGAAGACCTGCCAAGAGAGCATTGCAATAGTCAAGTCTGGACAGAACAAGAGCTTGAACAAGGAGTTGTGTTGCATGTTCTGAAAGAAAGGGCCTGATCTTCCTAATGTTGTATAAAGCAAATGTGCAGAACTGGGCAGTTTTAGCAATGTGGTCTGAGAAATTCAGCTTATCATCAATTACAGCTCCAAGGTTTCTGGCTGTTTTTGAAGGAGTTATGGTTGATGAGCCTAACTGGAAAGTTAAATTTTGATGAAGTGATGGGTTTGTTGAAACCACAAGCAGTTCTGTCTTAGCCAGGTTGAGTTGAAGGTGATGGTCCTTCATCCAGCAAGAAATGTCTGTTAGACATGCTGAGATGCGAGCAGCTATCGTCGGATCATCAGGATAGAATGAGAGGTAGAGTTGAGTGTCATCAGCATAGCAGTGATATGAAAAGCCATGTTTCTGAATGACAGAACCTAGTGATGCCATGTAGACAGAGAAGAGAAGTGGTCCAAGAACTGAGCCCTGAGGCACCCCAGTAGCTAGATGTTGCGACTTGGATACCTCACCTCTCCAAGATACCTTGAAGGACCTATTTGAGAGGTAAGACTCAAACCACTGGAGTGCGGTTCCTGAGATGCCCTTTCCCAATAGGGTTGACAGGAGGATCTGGTGGTTGGCTGTATCAAAAGCAGCGGACAGATCCAGCAAGATAAGTAATGAAGACTTGGAAGCTGCTCTTGCAAGTCTTAGGGCTTCAACAACTGATTGGTTGCTGTCCAAGAGGTTTTTCTGTGTGAGAAAGGCAGAGACTTAGTTGAACACAGCTTGTTCAAGTGTTTTTGCAATGAAAGGATGAAGGGAAACCAGTCTGTAGTTCTCTGAAAGAGATGGGTTAAGGGTGGGGTTTTTTTTAAGTAGTGGGGTTATACAAGCCTGTCTAAATGCTGAGGGAAAAACACCAGTGTGATTATTGTTGAATATTATTATTATTATTAATGATTATTGTTGAATATTTGACTTCTTCCTTAACTAAATTAATCATCTGCAATGGTATACTCTTAATGATAGTATCATACATTTTAGGGATGCAACTTACATTGTATTTACCACAAATATCATCATAACTCAATATATTCCCTAAGTTATCCATAACATGTGTTAGTGACCATATGCCTTTCTTCCAGCAATCATCAGTAAACATAGATTTTCTATTCACCAAAATACACCTGTTATTCCAGATAGACATGCTATGTGGGCTAAAATTATGTTTAAAAATCAGTTTCCAGTATAATAGTACTTGTTGATGGAAAGCAGAAAGTTTTATGGGGAGTTTAGACAATTCAAAATCGCTTTGTAACAAAAAACTAATACCAGCACATTTTTTTGAATATAGCTGTAGGAATCTGAAACCAAAATGAAGATTCATTATTTATGAACGACTGTAACCACTTAAGTTTTCATTTTCCATATGAAATCAAAATGTAACTTATTTATTGCCTTTATCTTTTTAGCAGACACTGCTAAAGAAAAACATGGATAGATGAATCTAGAAAGACTTTCTACTTTCGTTAATAAGATTCTACCAAAGATCGTTATGTTTCTCTGCAACCAATTGTTGATTATTAATCTACATTTCTCTAGATTTTTATCAACATTTAAGTTTTCTAAATTATCTGTTTTCTTAGATAACCAATTACCTAATTATTTAATTTAATTTTTTACTGGGATATTATATAATGATATACTAGGGTGATCATGGATGGCCAATAGCTCGCATTTTGACATATTCAACCATAAACCTTAAGCTTTTAAAAAAAATGATTATAGACTGGAGTGCTAAGGGAATTTGCTGTTCATTTCTTAGAAAAAGAGTCGTATCATCAGCAAATTGACTGATAATAAAATGATTCCCTTCTAAGTTGATGCCCAATATGTTGCCCAATTTAATTAAAATAGACAACATTTCTGCAACCATGATAAAAAGTAAAGGTGAACAACCACAACCTTGTCTAATACCTCTTTTGACTGAGAACATTGAACATGTACCTTGAGTAAGAGCTACAGAGCTGTTTATGTCTTTATAGAGCATTTTAACAATATTTATAAATTTTGGACCAAAACCAAAGTGTTTAAGAGTTTGAAAATTAAATGAGTCTTCCACCATGTCAAAAACCTTATAGAAATCCAAACCTAAAATAAACCCATCTTCTTCAATTAAATGACTATATTCAATCAAATAAAAAATTAACCCAATATTATTATAAATTGATCGATCCTTTAAAAATCCTGATTGTATCACACTGATAATTTGTGATATTCCAGTTTTCAATCTAGAAGCCATAGTCATAGTAAATACATTGTAATCTGTATTTAGAAGTATTATGGGGCGTAAATTATCTAATGATCTCTTATCTTTACCTGGTTTTGGTAACAAAATTATAATATACCGAATTTCTTTCTTGACGTCTTTTTTCCAGATGGATAAAATATTACTCGTTGTAATTGGGCGGTGCTTCTGCATCCCAGAATCTCATTGGTCGATTTGTCATGTGGGTAGCCAATGAATAATGCGCTTTGAGACCCCGGAAATAGAAGAACAAATTTAGTGGCGGGATGTTTAGTTGTTGTATTCGGAACAAGTAAATTCGATCGGATGTGACACACAGTTCGTGGAAAAATGTGCGAGAAAAGCAAAATCGTGAGTTAATGTCTTTGTAGAATACATTAGCGTTATATACACCAAGCTAATAAAGTACTGAATACGATGTAAGTTGCTTCAAACGCGTAAACGTTCACTGCAGCTCCGTTGTTTGTGTTTACCTGTGCTAAGTACACTTACTAGTCTTATTATACTAGATATACTATATTTTACGTCTTATGCAACACGTCCTTACATGATAGATGTGAACAAAACAGAAAGAACAAAATACCTTGGCACTATTATGTTTTTGAACATGTCCTATAGCAATCCCATGGTATTCTTTATAGTTAAAAAAAAAAAAAGGCAATGCATATGGCAGTCATTCAGAATCATATCAACGTACCATGATGTTCTGACACAAACAACTTGGTTTTATTCCATTAAATGTATTGCATGTAAATGCATGTAGCATTTACAGTGCATCTGCATATACTGTGTAATTGCAGGTGAGCCAGTGGCTCAGGAAGGTGTTTGGGCAGCAGCCTGTGCCGGAGTTTGAAGTGAACACACGCACGGTGGAGATTCTGTACGAGCTGGCGGAGAGCAGTGAGATGAGATGCAGAGAGGTTGAGCTGCTCATCGAGGACCACAAGCAGAAAACAGAAGAGTACAGCAGCGACGGTGAGACTCTGAGACAGCCACTTTGGAAAATGTAGTCTGACAAATGCGTAACGATTCTGTAAGTGTACAATTTTTTTTTGTTGTGGAATAAATTAATTTGGGGTTACTGACTTCATTGGGGTCCTTGACAGGAGCTCATCTCCAAGAAGTGCTTCTCCAGGCAGTGGGACTTCAGGCTGGAGGACTTTCCAAACCCACAGTGGACCTGCTGTCGGTGCTGGAGGAAACCGCTGAAGTGCTCAAACTCAGAGACACATCACTTGGGAGGTAAAATGATACTCATAAATGCATCATATACAGCAATTGCATCACATGCAAGAGATGATTTAGGCATGTTCCTGAGTCCAGATGCATTGTGGTTCTGGAACGGTTCATTTTGAGCTAAGTCTGACATTTGCATTGTGAGTTTTGTGGTTGATTTCACACTCTTGGCTGTCCAGCTATATGCCTGCAATCAATAAACTGACCAATGACGTGCTGGAGGCAGAGAAAACAGACCGGAGGTTGCAGCGGGAACTTTCTGCAGTTAGGAAGAAAATGACTGCAACGGTTGTTCTTCGGAAGAAACTTCAGGAGTAAGAAAACACAAAAGATAATGCATTTCACATTGCTGTTATTGTGTTATTAACTGTATACATTTTTAATGAAGGATTCTTACCGGTCATGGTTTTTACTGTCATTTATTCTGCTTTCTTAAGTCCATTATTTTCGTGCGAGGGCCCCTCATACTAAAATTTAAAAAGCTCCTATTTTTTTTATAAATACCAAATTTATAGTCTAAAAAAATAATATTATAAATATGTCCGAAATATTATTTGGAAAATATTTAGTTTCTATTAAGTTACATTATTATATATTTTTTTCCTACACACTATAGTACTGTACTAAAACATTTTTAATCTTATTTCATTTATTTGTTTTAATCACATTTTTATGTGTATTATTATAATTGGATTTATTTAATCATTTATGTGTATTTAATATAATATGTGTAATGAATTGTTGTTTATTTTAATCTAATTTATTTCAATTTATATCTAAAACTTGCATTTGTTTTCCAGTGATCTGATGAAGATTACACACATACAGCAGGTGGAAGAAGCTACAGCAGAGGAGAGGCTTCTGAACATGGACTTCATGAAGAATAAATCCAGAGATCTCACTTGCAGGAATAAGATTGCACAGGTGCGTGTCACCATTTTCATCCAGTTGTCAAATTATTATCATTTAATATCTTTCATGCAGCCCTATACAAACAGAATCTGTGTGTTTGTGACAGGAAAAGCTGGATTCACGGCAGATGGAGGATTCTCTTACCCATCAGGCCATCCTGCAGTTATCAGAGGTAAACTGCTTGACCAGATTACAGATTGATGCCATATTCATGCAACATCGTAATTACTGAAATGAAATGTAATAATGCCAAAAATGATCCATGTGCAACTTTTTTGATTTTGCAGGCAAATTACATTAATTTAGGCATTAATCAACCTATATATATTTAATAAACATACACTATATTGCCAAAAGTATTGGGTCACCCCCTTCAAATGAACAGGTTTGAGTACTTTAGTAGAGTACAAATGTTAATGTTTAAGCATATAATGATATTCTAGGGAATTGTGTGCTTTTAATTTTATAGCAACAGTTTGGACAGGACCCTTTTCTATTCTAACGTGACAATGCCTCTGTGTATAAGGCAAGGTTCAAAAAGAAATGATTGATTCAGTCAGTGTGGAAGAACTTGACTGGTCTGCAGAAAGCCAGCTGAACACCTCTGGTGTGACTTTAAATGCAGATCTTGAGCCAAAAACTCATCACCAAACACCAATGACTTGATACAGTCATTTTAGACACTTCCAAAACTGTTGCAACAGAGATGGAAATACAATTTTTAAATACATAAATTATGTTTCCATCTTTCTTGCCACAGTTTTGGAAGTGCCTTTTTCTGTTCTAAAGAAGGAGGTGTCCTAATACGTTTGTCCATATAGTGTATGTACAAGTCATTGGTGTTTGGTAAAGAGTTTTTGGCTCAAGATCTGCATTTAAAGTCACACCAGAGGTGTTCAGCTGGCTTTCTGCAGACCAGTCAAGTTCTTCCACTCTGACTGAATCAATCATTTCTTTTTGAACCTTGCCTTATACACAGAGGCATTGTCATGTTAGAATAGAAAAGGGTCCTGTCCAAACTGTTGCTATAAAATTAGAAGCACACAATTCCCTAGAATATCATTATATGATTTGTACTCATGGAAATTATTAAAGTAGTCAAACCTGTTTATTAGAAGGAGGTGACCCAATACTTTTGGCAATATAGTGTATTTTGTGCACACCTCCTATTGGAATTAAAGGTTTACATTTATATGTTCATAAATGTAAAAAAATATAAATTTAAGGAATATCCACTGTATCAGAACTGCACTATGAAATTGAATTGCATTCTTTTCTCTCATCTTTTATTCTATACTTAGAAAATCGCAGCTCTGAAAGAGGAAACACTACCTTTGAAGAAGAAACTAGAGCCGTATACCGACTTGAGCCCTGTAAGTACAATTTACATGAAGATTACAGAATGACAGAATTGTTTTATTGAACACTGAAACCATCTTGAGTTTTGCTTAGGAAAGCACTGATTGGTTTTGTTGTTTGATGTGTGGGTTGGTTAACAAATAATTATTTTGTCATAGCACAGTATGAACACATTATTCAATAAAATAATCACTTTCACGTCGAAATAAATAATTGCTAATTGTTTTAAAATTCTATCATTGTTCTTTAAACCGTTTTCTCAGTTTATCATCACTATTATATAGGTTACAGGTTATTATATATAATTAAAACTTTAAATTACTTGAAATAATTTTAATTTAGTTTGACTTAATGTACTAAAATAACTAATACTAAAATAAAAATGAATAAAACTAAAATAAAAATTACATTTAATAAAAACATTACATAAGCATCCAACAGAATTACTAAAACTTTAAGTAAAATGAAAATGGAAAGTATATGAACTGATTCAAGACATGAATAAAAACTATAATAGTATGTCAATAATACTAAAATAACACTGGTTTTCATTATGGTTGTATATTTATTTATTTTTATATTTTCCCAGAGTCCAGCACTTGCACGGGTGAAAATCGAGGAAGCTAAAAGAGAGCTGGTAATTTGATTTAATGTAACTTATTTTTATTTTAATATTATTTATCTTTGTTGGATATAGTAATTTTTGTGTAATGTTTTCTTTTTCCCCAAGGCTGCCCTGGATGCCCAGCTGGAGCAGAAAGTGGACTTCATGAACACTTTATCTCGATAATAAAAAAATAAAAAAAAATTATATATTCGAAAATAAACAATAAAATAAAAGTGTGTTAATAATTGTAATGTGCTGTCTGTAATAAACGCAATTCCTCTCCGAATCTCACGGTGGCGCCTTTTGTTTTTCCCGGCTCCGCCGCAGCGGAAATGACGATTACACATTTGTTCCAGCGACGGCTAGTGGGGACATTTTAAATTAGCAAACTGTGCTAAAGCGGTCGCAAAGTCGAGAACACACAGCTGTTATACCACAAAACTTAAGTTAACTCCTTATTTTCCTCATGAATATGGTGCTGCGAGCCTGAGATGTTCCACAGAACACACACATGAGGACAGATTCGAACCTGGTAAGCTGCTGTCGACGGCTATCGAGCGCGCTCTTATCACTGCGCCCTTCCATTTTGAGCCTCTACTGCAGTTTTGACCCAAACCTACTCTCGGTTTAATTAATGCACGCGTTTATACATGCATACATGCGGGTTATATCCACGCAACGTGCAGATGTACCGGTTACCGTGCAACTTTCAGTCTGGAAGCGTTACAGCAACAGTGTGTCGCAGGACGAGTGTTTGTGCTGCAGTGTCTGTATTAGCATAGAGCAACATTTATTTTCGCTTGTTTTACTTTTTTCCTTATTTCTGTAATTATTTAAGAGCCGTATTCCGTCGTATGCATGCACTATGATTTATAAGCTGATTTTGAGGAAGTATGCGTTGATGTTTATTCATTGCAAATAAGAGCGTGTAAAGCTTGGGGGCCGTTGCATGCTCGCTCGATCTTCATACATGATGGATGCATTGATGCCTGTCTGAGAGCGCGTCGTGTCTCAGGGTTCCTGCGCGAGGAACTAGTCATGATATGGAAACTCGTATAAAGATTACCATGGTAACCGCAATTTTAGCCAAAATACCATCGCTGCTGCAGTTTTTGTTGCTGTCGTAATGAACGTGGGATCTCCTTTAAAACGTGTAAGAAGCTTTCTGAATCTATATTTTAACTTCTCGTATTCAAAGTTGACATGGTATCTAAAATCGTTATGCTACAGTTTGTAAGTATTGTCTGATCTGTGGCAGTCACTCAGTGCGTGCTTGGCTTGTAATAATACAGAATGTTATATTTAGTTTTTGATAAGACTCTGCCATATGTATATGTAAAATGAATGGGGGAAGGGATATTTCCCGTTCAAAATATCACAAGTTGCTTCTTGTTTGTTTGTTTATTCTTGTTTTATGTGGCATCTTTTAATTTGTTGCATCCACAGCTGTATTTTCTTTACTGTTAATTAGAAGAATAAATTTGAGGAAGATTCTTTTGCTCAAGGCTGCATTTATTTAATCAGTAATACAGAAAAAAGACTGTAATTGTGAAATATTATTCTCTTTATTTTAAAGTGTTTTATTTCAATCTGCTTTAAAATATAATTTATTCCTGTGATGCAAAGCTGAATTTTCACATGATCCTTCAGAAATCGTTCTAATATGCTGATTTATAAACAATATCGGAAACAGATGTGCTGCTTAATATTTTTAATTTTTTTGGACCTGTGATACTTTTTCTGGATTCTGTGATAAATAGAAAGAACAGTGTTTATTCAAAATATTTTGTTTTCAGTTTATTTTTTTGTTACAAACTCTCAAAGGTTTGGGGTTACTAAATTTCTTTTCTTATTTTTTAAAGAAATTAGCACTTTTATTCAGCAAGGATATAACAATGGATTAAAAGTGATAGTAAAGACATTGTTAGAAAGGATTTCTATTTTGAATAAATAGAAAAAAGTATCACAGTAAATATTAACAGTTTCAACACATAATAAATCGGTATATTAGAATGACTTCTGAAGGATTGTGTGACACTGAAGACTGGAGTAATGGCTGATGAAAATTCAGCTGCATCACAAATAATATTTTAAAGTATATTAAAATAAGAAATCAATAAAATAAATTGCAATAATATTTCACAATATATTTTTGATCAATTAAATACAGCCTTGATGAGCATAAGAGACTCCATTAAAAAAAAAAAAAAAAACATGAAAAATCTTACTGATCCCAAACTTTTGGATGGCAGTGTATATATAAAACATCAATTTCCAAATTTTTGATGGCATTATTTAATGTGTACATACGCATTTCAAGTATTGAGCATCAGATTTCTGAATGAAGTGTTTTGGTGTGTAAAACAGGGTCATGAGTTACAATAGTAAAGTTTTGGTTTTGCTTGTCTGGAGAGGAGAATTTAAAGATCTGTAGTGTTTTGTTTCACACGTTATGGAAAACTTATGAGATGAATTTAAAATTGATTGAATTGATTTTTCCATACTGAAAAAGTCATGAATATTTATATATTCAGTGTAAACGTTTTATATATATATCTGGTTTGAATTCTTAAAGTTATGAATATTTTTATAGTTGGTATGAACTTTTCTAGTTATGCTTTCATTGAAATATTGTGAGATCTAAAAATTTTGCATATGTTGCTGTTTGTGAGATTAGTCTCTATTAAATGATTTTTAATATGGCAAACTATATTTGTAAGTTTTCATGCAGTGTGACCGAAGCCTCTTCAAACACTTGAACGCAGCAAAAATTTGTTTATGGACATAAGGTTTTGAAAGCATTTCAAGGCCAGGCTGTTGTGAAATGCAGCATTGTGCATTGGAGTCCGATGACATGTAGAAAGGTTGATGAGAGCTTCACTGGTGCGTGATAGTTCAGTGTTCTAGCTGGTTACCCGAAGCCACTGAATCCCAGTGGTGGTCAAAAGTGAGAAACTGAACTAACCATATAAACATTAGACATTTGTCACCAGTAGGGCTGGGCCAATTCTTCTATTAATACAATTTTTAACTAGTCAACTTGAAAATGTAACTGCAACATGATTCAAGTAACTTTTTCTTTATTAACTCTCTAGTTAAAGAAAATTCTATTCCAAGTGCACCACACACAAAGTTGTCAACCATGTAAATGTTAAACAAATCACTTGTTAAATATCTTTGCAGAAAAGATGCATGAACTACATCTTGTACAAACGTGTCTTATACATATATGTTGAGAAATAATATAAGGAAAATGCTTTAAAAAAATCTCAAATTAAGGTAATTCAAAATGACTGAAGGTATAACACCAGTAGATTATTATTTACTATAAATGTTCTGTAAACAGCAGCTTTCAGCCTGTCACCACGATGCAAACATGAAATATCAAACGTACAGTATGTTCTTTACAGGTTTTCTTTATTCGATTGCGCTGCTTTTCCATTGTTTTTTTTTTCAGTGTAAACATGGATGCGTTTGACTGTTGCGCTCGCGTCTCTTGCATAGGGCTGGGAAAATAAATCGATGCATCACGAATCGAGAAATGATTCAGCTTCGAATCTAAAATTTTCCGAATGCATGGCGATTCTTTCTCGAGTCGATTCTGAGCTTAGTTTTGGACAGCAGATGGCGCTGCATGCTTTAGAAACTGCCGCACTCTGCTCGTTTCCAAATCCTTACACACACTTGAACCTAAAATAATCATTCATAAAATTCTAAAAGGTTGAAGTGATTTACAAGGGTGTTCACAGTGGGCTGTGTTTACATTAATCTCGCATCATAAAGCATTCTGAGCTGAGGTGAAATTACAGACTCAGCCAAACGCACAAGCGCTCTTCTTCATGAGCGTTTGAGTGTGTGGATAAAAACTGGATTAGAGCGCCATCTGCTGTTAAAATCTAAGCTCAGAATCGATTTCAGAGAGAATCACGATGCATTCGGAAAATCTCAGAATCGATTCTGCACCGATTTATTGTCGCAGCCCTACTCTTGCAGCATCTCATGCATGAAACGGCATTCAAAAAACACGGCGCTCAAGTTGAAAGAAGTTCACTCCCATCTTCTTGCATGTTTTTCTTATTCCATTGCCTGCATCGCATCTTTGTCAACACAAAAGTGCCTTCTGTGTGATATGCGGTTGGATCGTTTACTCTTATCATTGGCATAGTGTCTAATTCTAACGATTGGTAATATTTTTACTCAATCGCGATTTCCTCGATTTCTAAAATCGTGGCAAAACATTAAATTTGAATTAATCGATAAAATCAGAAAAATCACCCTAGTCCGCAGTTATATTGACACACAATTCCTGTTTTCCAGGTCAACTGCCCCTGTTTATTGCCAGTCAACTGCCACTTCAGAGACTCTGCCCCTGGCCCCGCCCTCCAGAGATGACTGATGCCCAGAAGGCCAACGAGCTCCCTGAGTGCCCCACAGAGGGCGGGGCCACAACCGAGGAGCAGGACATGCCCCTGAGACAAGATACCACGCCCACCAGCTCACCGGCGTGCGATGAGCCAATCAGCTCGCAGAGTCCTGACAAACAGCCCGCCCCCGGCCTGCTCTCCATGCCGTGCTTACTAAAGGAGCTTCATAGAGACTCCGCCCCCGGGCAGCCGCAGGAAACGGACCCGCCCCCGGCTGCTGCCCAGTCCTGCGCGCAGGAAGACAGCGATTCCTCCGTCTGCCTGCGGTCGCCTTCCTCCTCCGGTCACCTGGGAGACTCTGACACGCTTTCATCAGCGGAGGAAGTGCCTGCGCCCGTTCAGACGGCCGGCAGGAAGTCGCGGCGTTCGCATTCTGAGAGCGACACGTCCTCCGTGGCAATGGCAGCCAAGAAGAACCGCTGCCAGGAGAAGCAGGTGAACGGGCGCGTGCGGGTCAGAGGCCCGCGCAGCCAGCAGCAGAAGCAGCGCATGCGACAGCTGCGACAGAAACGCGAGGCGGCGGCGAGACGCAAACCTGATGTGCTCCAGGACAGCAGCACCAGCGACAGCGACATCACAGCCCACTCGTCCTCATCCTCGCCACTAACGGCCTCGTCCGACAACGAGGGAGAGACAATCAACTCTCACGCACCAGGTAACTGAACACACACACAGCATTTTGTCTAGGCTACTTTGTGTGGACACGCATACAACACAAACAAATCCTGAACAAATCGATTCGCTGATGCATCACGGTTCTTTCCCAGATGATTCTGGATTAGATTTACAAATATTCATTTGTTTATTATGTAACGGCCAATATGACTTGTTAGGTGTCTGACAACTAGTGGAACCCCTTTTTAAATTTTTTTATTTTTGTAATTTGACAATAATAACTAAACGTTAGATTACAGCTATATATATATATATTTTTTTTTTTTCAATATTATTAGTAAATGTGCTATTGATGATGATAATAATAATGTTAATGACAATAAATCATTACTTATCTGACCATCTCACTTTTAATTTCTGTTAAGAAAATAACAGTGCCAGTAAATAACACACTTATCTTTCTATTGATGTTATATTGCTATTAATAATAATAACTGTTGATGTTATTATTTTTAATACGTTTCCTATCTGATATTTCACTTAATATTTTTTTACATTTTTCATTGTGTAATTATTTTTATTAATATATTTTATTAATGTTAATTACTAATTGCTTATCTGACTGAAAAATAAAAACTTATATGGTGCCAGTAAAATGACAGCAATAAATTTATATTTATTTATTTTTATTATTTTCATTTATCATTATGTATTATTATTATTATTTCAATAAATAATTACTAATCTGACCATCTCACCGAATAACTTACAAAATAAAAAATAACTATATGGTGCCAGTAATCGGTACACATTGTTTTTAACTGGTTAAGAAAAGGTGTGGAAAAAAAAAAGTAGTATGAAATCTCACTAAAACCCTTTGCTGTTGCTGGAAAAATTGAGATGCATCGAGAATCGTTTTGGAATCATATTGTGACTCTGAATCGAAACGGAATCTTGAGGTGCGTGAAGATTCCCACCTCTAGTCCTGAAACAAACGAACACCTGCAGTGAAGCCATTTTGACATTTAATTTCTCTCATGCACAGTGTTGGGGGTAACGCATTACAAGTAACGTGAGTTACGTAATCGATTACTTTTTTCAAGTAACTAGTAAAGTAACGCATTACTTTTAAATTTAAAAGAAAATATCTGAGTTACTTTTTCAAAAAAGTAATGCCAGTTACTTAGTTTTTCCAATTATTCACTGACAAGTCTCCTGTCCCCATGTTGGGAGAAATCGGAAGTACAGAGGCGTTGTGTGCGCTGTGTGAACATGTTACTGTAGTTCTAGACTAAATGTCAGCATGTATTAATTCATCTCACTCGCAAAAAACAGATTTAGTATTCCTCAAAATGAATTAAAACAGTGAACTGCAAACTCAGAATATGACGCAAACCTGCAATAATTAAAAGTTAAACAACACAAATGTATCTAATCCCATTTTATTAACCAATGTTTTTGCTGTTGATCCAGTTCAACCATACTAATAAGCAAAAGTGACTTTAGATAAACTAACAATTGTGCTTCATTGTTTTTTATTGCTGAAGAGCGTTGAACCACCTTCTCCTGCGTTCTATTGTACAGACGTGAATGTAGTTTTCCTTCAACCTGAGGTTTATTCATTACACGTTTTGGTGTGAAAGGGCTTTTACATTTGCTATAAATAGAACTTCTTATATTAAACACAAACAATCAAGCCCTGCTCATATTTAAAAAGTAACGCAAAAGTAGCACAAAAGTAACATAATGCATTACTTTCCATAAAAAGTAACCAAGTAACGTAATTAGTTACTTTTTTAGGGAGTAACGCAATATTGTAATGCATTACTTTTAAAAGTAACTTTCCCCAACACTGCTCATGCATTGTTTGGTGCATGTTTCCTGAATGACGGAACGGTTGAATAAACATACACTCATAGATCAGGCAAATCACACACAGTCTCGTCACAAAACATGACGGATCTCCTGCAGCGGTCAGGTGTGTTTTTCTGTGCATGCATGTTGAATGACCTCATATGCAAAGCGGCAGGTGAGGAATGTTTTTCCACTATCAGAATACAACAGCGTTCTGACCTTACACTGACCTCAGTCTTTAGTGACCACTAACTCTGGATAGTCTTTAAAAGCTTTCAAATCCAAGGTTGTGTCAAGTATAACAAAATACACAGCAGCTAATTTGGGTAACGTTTTTGTACTTTCAATAGTCTAAAGCTGTTGCTTTTCTGCCGACAAATGTTCAAGCAATAGATATTCACTAAAATAGCAATTAAACACAATGACATTAGAATCAAGTATATTTATGATCAACAATGAATGCTGATGGACAAAATGAATTTCATTGTAATGAATGCAGAGCAAAGTCCATTTGATTGGAGGTCAATTATACCAGATATTGGATGAAAGGTTTGCATTAGTATATCACAAGATTTTCTTCATTCTGTCTTGTCTTTCAGTTGCCTCAGTATCTGTTGTCTTTGTGTCCTATATCTGTGGCTTGTGTGTGTAATGTGTCTGCAGTTTTTTTGTTCATTTATTCTTATACATATACTTGTTAGTTAGGATATGCATTATGTCCTTGTGGGGCCACCAGGGGGCATTTCCCTATTTGGGGCCACATTGTTGGCATGGCAGGAGTTGAATCTCAGTATATGTGATCGTTTGTGGAGCATATCATTACGGAAGTTATAAGCGGCCATGCATTATTTTTTTCCCCCTTGTTTTCTCGTGATCTCGACATAACGAGTTGTTTTCGTCGTGATCTCGACATAACAAAGGTTGTTCTCCACGTTACACAACCGTGCCAACAGGTGGCAGTATAGAACTATAGATGGGAGTTGTATACTGTATATCCACTATACGCATTTGGGACAGAGGACCTTCTTCGTGATCGCTATAATTTGTGCAGTTCATTACTGACATTTAATTAACTTATAAATGTTAAATGCTTGAATAAATATGATCATTTTGCTTAATTGTATCCGTTATCTTTCGTCGTTACTGCTGCTCGACTCATCAGTTTCTCATTTACAACGACGTATGTGCATCTTTCTTATTTTTAATCTTTATCGTTAATAAATGTATATTAATAAGAAATGTGATTTACATGTGTATAATTTAGTTCAATGATGTTATAGTGTTGTGACCTAATCTTTTGTATTTTCAACATTTCTTTGTAAACCACACACGCACACATAACAGCATCCAAGCTTGTAACGCACATATATCACAGCCTATCCTACATGACTAATAAAAATCACAAAGAAATTATTCCAATATATTATTATATATAATTTTATATATAAGGAAAATTAAGTGAGTTGAATCCAAGCAGCTTAAGATTTTTAGAATAGGCTAGTTCTTCTTTGGATTCTTCTAAGGCGCTCCGCCTGTGTTGAATGCTTGTTGTTAGACCATTTAAACATGTTAATTACACAAATAAAATGTTTAGCGTAGCCTAACTCTGGACAAAATCAGCAGTGATTAGCCTATTTATTTTATTGTAGACGTTATTTCTAATTGAAGCAACATTTGCTGAAATATCCACAAGATAAAGTATAAGAGTGCACAGTTATCTGTCGATCATTTGCACCTCAAAGGGAGCATTACAAAATGCTTAACGCTGCTTAATGCATTAGAGAGCGTTTTTAAAAGACCAAACTCAGTAAACACATTATTAATAAATTATAATGGCCTATGTACAGACAAGCAGATGATACGCGTTTTTCTTATAGCCTATTTCTATGGGTAAAACGCTTAACGCGTTAAACGCATTGCGTTCTTATTATGGGCTTATTTGCTTGTCTGTACATGGAATGCTTTATTAATGATGTGTTCACTGAGTTTGGTCTTGTAAAAACACTGCCTTAATGCATTAAGCCACGTTACGTGTTGTCCATACGGTTGGCTATTCTATGGGAGGAAAATGCTTAACGCGGAATTAAACGCATTGCTTTCTTATTATGGGCTCATCTTCTTGTCTGTACATAGTATGAATTACTAATAATGTGTATACTACGTTTTGTCTTTTAAAAACACTCTCAATTAACGCATTAAGCCAGGTTAAGTATTTTAGAATGTCACAGTCAAGGTTGCGTTCGTTACTGTAGCAACAGTAGACTCACGATGCATCAAACAATTAATGTTAAAAGAACCACTTTTGTTATGTCGAAATCATGAGGATAAAAGAAAGAAAAAAAAATATATAATAATGCATGGCCGCTTAGAACTTCCGTATATCATAACTTTATATTGTAAATTATATATTAGTTGTGCAGATTTATGTAGTTTTAAGGCCTGTTTGGTAGTTCCAGTTTTGTTCAGTCTTTTAGCTTTATTTATTTATTTATTTATTTTTTGAAAGCAGATGCAATTGCAGCAGTGTTATAACTACTATATAGTAATGTAGTATTTATTAATTTATTTTGGATTAACTTTTATTTTTAATATTTGCCTTTTTTTTTTTTTTATCTTTGTATTTTCTGCTTTCATTTAAATTTTGAATTGACTTGCATTTTTGTTAAATTTTTTTATTTTAGTTTGTCATTTTATGTGCTTTTGTCATTATTAATTTTTTATTTCTGTATAGCTTTAATTTCAGTTTTACGTTTAGTAATGTTAGTAATTTTTTCAACACATTTTATTTCAGTTAATTGTCAAGGCAACATTTCCAAGTTACTTAAGTATTTCACCTAATATGTAAGTATTATTTTGATATTTTATTTCAGCTTTATTTTAGTTAACAAAATCCATTTTTTTTGATAGTTTTAGATAACAATAACAACACAAGCAATGTTTCTAAGGTATTTTCCCCTGAAGTTATGCCTCTAAATCCATCCTTTTTAAAACGGTCATCTAAGCTCTACTTTTGTGCACATTCACCACCTTAAAAAATTGCTAGCACTTGTCAAATCATCTGATCTTACTAACATTCCTGTTATAACGCATAATTCGTGAGGTCTTTGATTAGGTTTGCGTAAATCTTGTTAATTAGTCTTTTTATTCATTGATTATCTCTCAGGATGGCATTTATAGTTCAGAAATTCATCTGCTCTCTGATATGTCTCTGAACAAGCATAATGATGCAGTAGTAGTTGACTAGTTTTTCAGACAGGTTAATTTCAAACGTCTCTAGTTACACTTCTGTCTTTATTTCTTCACATGTAATATTCTGAGGGTTGGTTGGTGTTATAGTGGTTCAAAATCTGGTATCTTCCTCACTGTGTGATCTTTAAGCCATCTTTAGTCATGTGACCGTTGGTGAACTGTACCCAGAATGCACTGCGAGAGCTGCATGATTGTCCCCAGCATGCTCGCCGGTGTGCACGCAATAACGCCGCCGCTTTCTGCCTTCCTGTGTGTCTGACGTGTCTCTCTCGGCACTGCCGTCTGTCTTTAAGCTGGCCATCGCCGAGCCGACGCTTCCGGAGCATCAGCGCGTGGGCGGGGCCAATTCGACATGGGCGTGGCCAGCGGAACCCTGGGCGGAGTCTTGGAGGAAGCTCTTACGCGATTCGCCGCGATGCAGAGACAGACCGAGGAGCGCTTTCGCGTGTGGATGGACAGACTGACCCGCCTGCATTCGGACGATGACCTTTCGTCCAGCGAAAATCAAGAGGGGCGGAGCCACGTTAGCTCGTTCCTGCCGTCGTCGGAGTCGCAGGAAACACTGGCGGCCTATCAGATGGCTCGACTCAGCGCCATCACGGTTCCACCGCCTCAGACTGCCGGTGTCAATGGAAGCGCAGAGCCGCCTGAACCGAACGTTTAAAGAACAGTGACGCAACACAACTGTGCCGTCTCAATTCGACCGCTGAAGTGGAGGCTTAGGACAGTGCACAAACTTTCTCTTTATCTCTTACTAAATTCATCTTCATTCTGGCTTCCACATCTATCTCTTTCTCTCTATTAAAGGATCAGTTTTCCTACAAATGAAACATTTACTCATCCTCATGCCTTTCTGAACCCATTTGAATGAATATTGAATAGTGGATTTTTGAGGAATATTGTGGTAATTTGATGAAAGTGAACAAGAAACTCAGGCTGTCGAGCTCCAGACAGTGTTATTTTAGTATCATACCATTCTACTGTATGATACTATTATAGTTTTTATGCATTTTTGAATCAGGTTTTAATTTTTATTACTTTAGTTAATTTTTTTTTTTTAAATGTAAACTTTTTTAGTTTGTTGTTTTAGTATATCATTTTAGTAAACAAAATTCAAATGAGAAATGTCTGTTTCAGTTAATGTTCATTTTAGCTTTTTTTTTTTTTTCATTTTTAGTTGTGTGTATGTATATGTGTATATATATACACACACACATTAAGTTAATAAAAAAATTTGTGCTGTCAAACGATTAATCGCATCAAAAATAAGTTTTTGTTTACATTATATATGCATGTGGACTGTGTATTTAATATGTATATATGAATACACACACACAATATATATTTTGAAAATATTTACATGTTTATACATTTATATATTCAGATATTTTATATTATATATAAATATATTACATGCATAAACATAACATATTTTTACTAAATGTATACATGCATGTGTTTGTATTTATATATACATTATAAATATACACCTTATACACGCATATATTATGTAAACAAAAACTTATTTTGGTTGCGATTAATCGCGATTAATCGTTTGACAGCACTAAAAATTTTTTTTTTAACTTTTTACATTACAAAAAAAAAAAAAAAACTATAAAAACCCTGGCTCTAGAAATGCTAAAAAAAAACTAAAAAAAAAACGTTTCATTGAATTATAAAAATATTTGATAATATTGTATGATTTCAGAAGATGTTGATTATAGTGCACGAGTTATATGGAAGGCTTTTATGCTGTTTTTTGTTGCCCCCCCCCCCCCTCCATTTTTGGAGGTTGTCAGAGCCAGTTGCCATTGTAAAAAAAAAATAACAGCCAGGATATTCTAAAATTCAGATCTGGCGTTCAGTGGAAATAATAATATAATATGGGTTTGGAACGACATGAGGATGAATAAATAAAGACAGAAATTTCTTAAACCATTTCTTTAACTTCATGTGTCTTCTATTAACATTTTCCGTTGTTTTATATTGGCATCTCAGGGCCGCCCTCCACACTCAGTGCCTTTGCGATCTCATTGCTTTGGGAGAGCCAGTTTCTTCCAATCACTTGGAGATGAATCATTTAAAAGAATCATTTGTCTTGCCTGTAGAACTGTTTCATGACATTATTTCTACAAGAGACTTCTGAAGTTTCACATCGACTGCCATGTGTCTCTTTGTCTTCATCTGGGCTGGCATGTCTACCAAAGATCTCTTGTTTGCATTGTGGATTGGTTTAGGTTCTTATTTAATCGCTTCTTCCAAAGCGGAATATGCATGATATAAGCTGACAGCAGAGAGCTGTAATGTAATGACAGCCTGTACATAGGTTTTTATGCTAAATACTAACTTACGACACAAACGAACATCAAACACTGATAGAAACAGTCCGTGATGCACATGCAATAAACTGGTGATTCTACTACTTCTACTGGACACAATGTCTAAAGCAAGAGATACTGATCACTTTTTTTGGCTATATGTGTCTATTTAAGGGTGATTTCCATAAAAACATGTCAGAGTCGTATTTTACCCCAAAGTTAATGTTTACATAAAAACAAAAAAACCTAAATTTAGATGCATTAAGTTTTAATGCATTTTGAAATTATTTTGACCGTTATGCACATTAGTTACTGTAATGCATCTGGTTGTTTTTACTCTGAGTTGATGCTTCTCATTATATTGTGGTATCTGAAATATCCCATAATACAATAATTTAAAAAAAAAAAAAAAAAATTTAAATGCAGCACAACATATACTGATATATAAATAGTTTACTTTGAATATTTGTTTGAAATATTAGAATTTTTTTTTTTCATGTTCCTGCAATGAGAATGTTTTTGTTTTTTCAGCAAAATCTTCTTAATTGTTAATGTCACAATTTCAAAATTATTAGTATGCATATAAATAGACTTCAATATATTGCCAAATATAATTTCATGTCATTTCTTTTTGATTTTAGGGTGAAATATGAGCTGGCCAGATTTCATGAGATTCGCCCGTCATGTGCTTCCTCCACACTAACACAAACACACTCATAGTAAAGGTTTACTGTAGTTATAGACTTACAGGAGGACTTGAAAGCTGTTTGCTGTACTGCTTTACTGTATAGAGTGTCTGAAGGAGATTGTTTACGTTTTTATGTCTTTTGGTGTAATAATAACCAGGCCGCCTAAGTTTAGTGTCATAATGTTTTAGATGGAGGATAGAAATTCCTTCCTTCCTTAGAAACCAAGAAATGAGTAACCAGAGATAGATGTCTTTTTATTTGTTCCAAATATGTTTCTTTATTTTTAATGTCCTATACTACTGCCTCACCGAACGTAAAAGTGTGCCAGGCGACGTTCAGTTGTGTTTTCATGTCTATGTAACACATTATTGACGTGTGATATCTGCTCTGTCGTTAGCTGGTAAATAAATATACAAGTATTTTACCAGCATTCATCTGTTTTGCCTGACTTTCATAGCCTTGTTATCCAGGTAGTTTACATTTAATGTCCATGTATGGATCGTGGGGTGTGCCGTCTGTTATCACAGACTATACTTTTGTAGAACTTTTAATTTTTTTATTTTAACTAAGTGTTTTGAAAACAAGAAAAAAATTACCATATTTACTTTAATAACACATCCCCCTGGTCTTATAAGGAACAGTTCATCAGTGCACTTTATTCTATAAAGGAAAAAAGTTCGTCTTTGTAGTCTTAAGTTAACAAAATCTTCAATAATAGTGAGACGTACATTCAATTCCTGATGGATAAAATAGTCTTTACACATTTTTACTGTCGAATATCCTCTTTCTCTTAGAAAATGTTGTATTATGGAGAAAAAAAGGGATTCTGAACACTTTTTCCAGTGGAAATAAAGGCATTATTTATGGATAATTTTGTCAGTATTCAGTCAAAAATTTAGCTACTGAGCTTTGATTAATTATGCAGTTTAAAAAAAAAAAAAAAAACCTGTGCTGAGAAAAAAAAGTAGTTGATAAAAAGATTGAATCTAATATGTGGTGGTAATATAGCATAAAGAGAAACTTGTACATTATTTTTTGACTGAACACCACAAGTGTAAAGGGCTTTTCACACTGAACGCGAAAATTTGGCGCGATGACGCTTTTGAATCGAAACAATAGATCCCTAAACAAACACCGAAGAAGAGTAAGTTCCGAGCGATTCCGAAAGAGAAGGGAGTGGATGCTGAGTTCTTGTTATCTTTGGCATCTGAGAACAGATTTATTCTCACATGTTCTTAATATAATTTCTATTAATTCTCCACTGAATTATGTGATCGGGAGTGTCCGTTTTCTTCCACGTGTGCGAGTGTTATGAGTCAGAGCGCGTTAACTCTCTAGATCTAACGTATTAAAGGGGTCAAATGACGTTGCTAAAAAGAACATTATTTTGTGTATTTGGTGTAATGCAAAAAACACATTATTTTCCACATACTGTACATTATTGTTGCTCCTCTATGCCCCGCCTTTCTGAAACGCGTCGATTTCTACAAAGCTCATCGTTCTGAGAAGCGAGGCGTGCTCTGATTGGCCAGCTATCCAGTGCGTTGTGATTGGCCCGAATACCTCAAGCATGAGATGGAAATGTTACGCCCCTCACCATATTGTGATGCAGTGTCCCGGCGCAAAGACACAAAAACCCATTATAAAGGAGGCATTTGTTGCATCCAGTGGGGACATAATTACTGATTATAATGACTTATACTGTCTTTTACATTACCATGTTTGCATTTGTGATCGGAGAAACGACAAACAACAAGCACTGCTCTACACAGCTCAAAACTTGCGTTTGAATAGTCAGTGGCAAATTCTTTAAATATGAAAACATACTTACAGGCTGTGAGTCAGAAGCGCCAGACTGTCCTTGCAATGTTGGAATTGCCCCACTTTATGGAAACAGTCTTTGAGCATAACATTAGCTGGCAGGCTACTCCCAGGTTCAGGAAATAGTCCTCCGTTAAAATACGCTGCACACACTCGAATATTTGGGTTGAACTGTTCTGGAACAGTGTCGTAAATACAACTTAACCACTGATTTCTAGTTGTGTCCTCTTTTGGAAGCCCAAACAAAGTAGTTTCGCTTTCACAACGAAACACAGCGTCTCCAGGACATGGAGCCGGCGGCAGCAACAATACTACAGCAAGAATGAAAATCACACCCCCTTTCTTTGCGTATACATTTGGGCGGTGTTTTGCAAATCTCCCCACACCGTGACGTAGACATGTGGGGGTGTGTTTGAACGAGCCGTTTTATGGGGGTGTGGTCGAGTCTTAACTTTTATAAACAATATCTCTTTGGTTTTGAGACTTTAGTCTTTGCAACTTTAGGGATCTTATCTATGCACAAACAGCTTGTAACACTCCAAAGAGAAAGGAAAACTTGAAATCGCATCATATGACCCCTTTAAAAAAAAAATAGAGTGAAATTTATTTCTACGCATGAAATATGAAAGCAAATAGACATGATTATTATGACGATATATTTTCTGTATGTGTTTTGTATGCAGCTCGGTAATTTTATAACAATAAAGGATGTTTATGACACTAAGCAGTGTGCTTGTCTGCCTATTACAGAATCAAAATCAACTATAGATCACAATCGGAAGTTATTGCAAGCACTCGATGATGGTTTAAAGTGGGTTTTAAGCAAAAACATTAATAACGTACATAAATTTTCGAATGTGGCTTGATGCTACTTCTGTTTGTATTTTAAGATGTTTTCTTGTAAGCATTATAGATAGTTTGTGTTTCTGGCATAGAACGAAACTTTATTTGTCTTAATTTAATGCTGTATATTGAGCAGCAGACGATGTTAAATCCATATACGAGACGCATATCTGAGGAAAAATGCATTGTTGGTCGGCGCCACCTAGCTTGCAGGCGTGAATTAGCAGAATTAGCTTGGTGTGAAATCAACGTTCGTCGCTTTTTCGCATCGCGCTAAGTGTGAAACGGCCAGTGTAAACGCGTCCCAAAAAAGTACAAGATTATACATTTTTATGGAAGTTTTTTGAGCGAAGTCAGTAAGTTTTAGTCCAATGAGATAACAGTAAAGGAATCGCTCACCAAAAATGAAAATTCTGTCATTTACTCTCGCTCAAGTTCTTTCCAAACCTGTATGAGTTTCTTTCTTCTGTTGAACACAAAAGAAGACACTTTGAAGAATGTTGGTAACCAAACAGTTAGTGGTAGCTGTTGACTTCCATAGTTTTGGAAAATAGTCAATGTCTACCATCAGCATTCTTCAAAATATCTTGTTCAGCATGAGGGTTAATGTTTTATTGCTGGCAAAACGTCTAATGTGCATTTAATGTAAATGCTGTTTAAATTTCATTTTTATTCAGGGAATAATAAAGTCTGCAGCATGCTACAAATGCAGTTTAAACCTAAAAGCAAAACATTCAATGTTTCACTTTAATCTTTAATCCAGCATTTGGAAATCTAGATAGATTTTCAAAAGGAACTAATTAGACTAATAAACAAATGTCTCAGCAGAATTCCGCACAGACAGATCTTCTGAACGGCGTGTGTGTGTGTTGCAGTGGGTCCTGCAGTGATTGGACACTATGATATTTCAGACACTCACTCCGAACAGGAACAGCAGTCGCTCTCAGGTTCGTTTCTACTGTAGTTTGACTGTACATTCGTACACAATGGCTGCGTCCCAACTCGCATACTAATATTAGATTAGCAAACTTGTAGTACTTTCAAAAATGTGCGTCAATACGTGCTTTTAGATCACAATCCCTTGCACTACCAAAGAGATGTTTTGTGATTTTTGTGCAATTTCACCCTTTTCCGTAGACAAAAGTGGGAAGCAGCTACAGTAGTTTTTTTGTTATGGATGTGATTTCATGAATTTGAAGTATTCAATCAACAGACCGAACTTTAATTTTGAGCAAAATTACTTTATGCAAAACCACTGGGGCCGCAACATGCCACCTCAATTTCCACTACAACCAATCATGTGTAATTTAAACGTTGTGTTGAAGTACTTCTAGTGTGCGTATTGTGATGCAGCCATTTCCTCATTGACTTACCTCACATTTACTGAGATGAATATGTTCTGGCCTCAACTACAGGACATTTTGTGTGCAGTAGTGAAATCCAGACAGTTTGTCAGGAGCTGTTTGATTTGTTTTTGTGTATGTGCGTTTTGTTCCTGTTGTTTTACATCAGTTTCTCTCACATTTCATTCTGAGGATGGCAGTGAATGTTGAAGCTGTAGGTTTTTTGTAGTTTTGCTGAATGTAGTGTGTTGTTTGTGTAGGTGCAGTAGAAGTCCAGCCATCTCAGGTGAGTCTGGCGTCCACAGACAGTGAAGTGGAGATCGTTGGAGTTCAAGAGAACGCCAGGTGAGCCGATCCTCGTCATTCAGCAGTCGTTTAGTAGTATTCATATTCTAACTAGGTAATCAATAACATGCACATCACGTTTTGCTTCCAAACAAGAATTTGCAGAATTGTAAATTGGTAGTTTAACTACATTTAAACAATTCTTGTAGAATGTATCATGACCTTGTAGTAATTGTGAAACTACGCTGAATATTTGGACTATTGTAAAAAAAAAAAAAAATGTAATTAAAAATTATTAGTCACACCACACAACTATTTTTTAGAAGCAAAAACTGTAAAAAGTGATTAATTAATAAATAAATGACTGGTTGCAGCTCCTGTATGTGTGTGTGTGTGTGTGTATATATATATATAATGCTTTATATTACACCCAATGACAACAAAAATGGTCTTGATTCTAGCCATTTAAATATTTGCCAGTGAGAGAAATATTAGAGCAAGAAAAAAATATCTGTCCATGGGCTCAGAAAAATCAATTTAATTCAAAGGGAAAACAAGTTTTCATACCCCTTTGACACACGTTCTTCTTTTAAGCATAAAGTCCCTTTATTTTGTTCAACTTCATATCTTCATTTTGTAACTCAAGTAGGCCTAAATCTTTCTTGATTTGAGAATGTTTACATATTTGAATTGCAAAATAAGGCATAAATACCAAGCAAGGTATTCATTTTTTGCACCATATGCAACTTTGAGCTCATATTTAAGACAACTTAAGGCCTTCATCTGTGGAAATGTGGATTTAGACCAGCAGAAACCCTGTTTATTAAATTTTTCAAGGTTTTTTTTTTTTTTTTTGTGACTCTTGTAATGTTATTTTCAGCGTGGTCTCGAGGTTTCCTCGCGGAGTGATCCAGTCGCTTTCTTCCTGGAAGCAGAGAGCTCCGGCTCAGTGGACGTCCGTCTCGGCGCAGTCCGGCTGGGTTCCTCCTCCTGAGGTGGTGGATCTGACACTGGATGAAGACCGGCACAGATACCTGCTGTGATCAAACACACTCACACATACACGCTTAGATACACACTCATATACATGTGACTGGTGGGCCGAGTGACTCAAACCATAATGACTGTTGAATCTAAGAACACAGAACGATGCTTTCATTAAATGAAAAACACTTCAAACTGCTCAATGTTTGCTTCTGATGGATTGTTTGCTACTGTGAGACACTGGATGAGTAAATGACAGCAGATTTTATAGGGTGGTAATGTTTAATGAGCAAATACTGTACCAAGTTCTCCCATGATAAAGTCAGGTATCAAAGCTACTGCTCTGAAAAACTAAATATGGGGCTTCCTTATAGAAATTAATACTGAATGTAAACAGGTGAATCTCACAAAAACATATTTGGTCATATTTCACTCCAAAATCAAGAATATAGAATTTATATTTAGCCGAAAACAAGCATAGCACTTTTTTTAGTGCTATTAAGATTTTAGAATTGACATTTATTGTTATTGTCATTTTTAAAAAGACTATAATTTGAAATATTTAAAATGTTGTACTGATTTAATTTAAAAAATATATTTTAATTTTATTATAATTATTAAAATAATTTTATCCTTATCTATGTTTTTTCTGTAATACAGTAAATCATGGATGCTCTACGTTAGAGTGTTTATGAAATTGTCAAATTTTGAAAATGTTAATCATCCTAAAAATGTGCTTTTTATTTCTTTATTCAGATTATAATTTCTTGTTTGTTTGTTTTTCCATTGATTTTGGGGCATTTTTGTGAGATTCAGCTGAAAAAGTTTAATCGCTCCTCAAACCTCAGTCATTTCAAAATGGCAAATCAGGGATGTTTTACTTTGTCACATCCTCAGATTTCAACGTCTTCTCTTCTTTTGAGTCACTTTGCCCCCCTGAAAAAACAGCCACACTTACATGATCCTGCTGTCGGCCTCAGGAGTCGCTTGCTGAACCGCCCCAGCCCCTGTTTTTGTGATGTAACTTCCTGTTAAGCTGCTGAAGAGCTGTTAGCCGAGACCTAAACGCAATCCTGCTGGTCTTACTCTCAGCGGAGCCGGAGCGGACGCCCCACTGCTCTGTGTGTGTGTGTTCACTGTCAATCATTTGATGCTGCTCTGCTGTGTGGGGAGAAGCCTTGGATTGTGTGTACCTCACCCAATACTGCTTTCACAATACGTTTGCGTGCGTGTGAGTGTGTGTGTGTGTGTGTGTGTGTGTGTGTATCCTGAGCATTAGAGATTTTCAGAGCATGTTCATTACATACATCTTGCATCGTCATGAAACGGACCCTTGCTTTTATTATGCCAATGGAACTTCTTATTCAAATACACTAGCAGTCAAAAGTTTGGAATAATTACGATTTTTTTTTTCATGTTTTTGAAAGAAGTCTGTTATGCTCATCAAGGCTGCTTTTGTTTGATGATAAATCTAGAAAAAAACTGTAATATTTGTGAAATATTATTACAATTTAAAATAAGTGTCTTCTATGTAAAATGTAATTTATTCCTGTGATGCGCAGCTGAATTTTCAGCATCATTACTCCAGTCTTCAGTGTCACATGATCCTTCAGAAATCATTCTAATATGCTGATTTGCTATTCATGAAATATTCATATTATTATTAATGTTGAAAACCATTTTTGCTGTGTAATATTTTGTAGCAACAGTGATACGCTACCATTCAAAAGTTTGGGATGAGGATTTTTTTCAAAGAAAAAATTAATACTTTTATTCAGCATTAAATTGATTACAGGTGACAGTAAAGACATTTAAAGATGAAAATAATAAGCAGCACAACTGTTTTCAACACTGATGATGATAAATGTTTCTTGAGCAGCAAATCAGTATATTATGTGACACTGAAGACTGGAGTAATGATGCTGAAAGTTCAGCTTTGCATCACAGAAATAAATTGCATTTTAAAATATATTCAAGTAGAAAACAGCTATTTTTCTCAATATTACAGTTTTACTGTATTTTAATCAAATAAATACAGCCTTGGTAGGCAGAAGAGACTTCTTTCAAAAATATTAATAATTCCTAACTTTTGAACTGTAGTGTATCTTGTTGTGAATACAATCAATGTGTGATGAGAAAAAAACAGTGATTTTTGTTCTAAATGGGGTCTAATTTGCATATAGACTTTTTAAGCAGTTTAACCACAACTTTTGTTTTATATACATGTTTCTATGGTTGCATCATGCTATCCCAGACACCACTGAAGCTATTTATTGATATTTGCTGTGTTTTACTTGATGTTACATATATGGATCATTTCTTCGAAGAGCAATATGAATATTCATCTTGAAAACTGTGCGTATTAAAGGGATGGTTCACCCAATAAATGAAAACTGTCATCATTTGTTCACCCTCACGTCTTTTTAAACCCTTTTTAGACTTACTTTCTGCTTTAGAAAACAGAAGATGAATTGAAGAATATTCGTGCTGATTTTTTCCATTAAAAGTAAACTGCATAAAAGTGATATGGACTAGTTTTATGGTGCTTTATTGTCATTTATGGCGACTGAAAGTCGCTGTGCTTTCATAATATGGAAAAGAGCAACATGAACGTTCTTCAAAACATCTCCTTTGGTGTTTCTCAGAAGAAACGTAAGTCCATTAAGGTGACTAAATAATGACAAAATGTTCATTTCTGGGCACACCGTCCCTTTAAGTTTGAGTCTTGGCAATATATTCAGTCTGTATACCATCAGATGTAGAGAAAGGTTTCCTTTTGTTTTTCTTCCTCACGATTGTCACTTGTCAGACCACTGTGTGTGAGGAGCACTCACTACCTGAATGTGAATTATTCAGCTTGTGTATCGCCCTCGAACCCTGCAGGACGTTTCTGAAGCTGTGCCAGTGGCCATTTTGGCTCACTTAGCCCCGCCTTAAACTGTGACCCGCCCCTCTGAGAGTTTGATTGGACTTCTACTTCTGTCAATCACAGGAGGTGAATATTAACAGCTGATTGAAAAAGGGAAAATGAAGTTCCAAAGCAGGAAAACAGATAGTAGCTGAGAAATTTAAAGGGATGGTTCATTCAAAAATTACAAATTCTCTTCTTTTTCTAGCTCTCATGTCATCTGAGGTTTTTTACCTTTTTGTTTGAACTTCCTTTAAGATGCGTCCCTCTGTCAAACACAAGCAATTTCTATTCTAAAACTCTAAGACATTGTCTTCTCTGGCCTCGATAGTGAAGGCAGTTGCTGGATCCCAGCTGCTGTCTCATGTTCAGGCTGCTTTTGTGAAGGAAAGGAAGTCCTTTCAGAGTTAAAAGTGGGCACATCTGTCACTAGTGACTGTGGACACTAGCATTCCCGGAATGTGTCATATCTGCTTTTCCTGTGTTAGCAAAGAGCACAGAGACAGTCCTGCACTCTCCGGGATGAAAGACTGATGCTTTAAAGGGATAGTTCACATAGATACTAAAATAATCATCATTTAATCGCTCTCGTGTTGTTCTAAACCTGTACGACTGACTAAAAGATGTTTAGTAGAGTTTACTAAATCAATGGGGACAGATGCTGTAAATCTCCAAAAGTGACATTAAAACACTACTGAACTAGTTCATGCAACTTGTGCATCTCACAAGCAGGCAAACAGTAGCTTTGTGAGGAACAGTTCCAAATTTAAGGCATTGTTTAGTGAAAATATTCTTAACTGAAGCTCTCAAATCTCATTTTCACTTATGCATATTCATACTTTTGAGCTTTCTATTCAACAAAGAACATGCTGCACAACTGTTTTCAATATTGATAATAATAAAGAATGTTTCTTGAGCAGCAAATCAGCATATTAGAATGATTTCTGAAGGATCATGTGACACTGAAGACTGCAGTAATGATGCTGAAAATTCAGCTTTGCATCACAGGAATAAATTACATTTTAAAATGTATATATATATATATATATATATATATATATATATATGTATAAAACAGTTATTTTAAATAGCAATAATATTACTGATTTTGCTGTATTTTTGATCAAATAAATGCAGCCTTGAGGCATCTTTCAAACATATTAATCTCAAGTCCCCGAAGTGTATTTAATTACATTTTTGTTGACATTTTTTGGAGCTCAGCAGCATTAGTTCCCATTAACTTTCTTTGTAAGGAAGAGAACATTGAACACATTCTACAGAAGTTTTGTTTTCCGTGAATGAAGTCGTACGGGTTTGGAACCAGAAGTGAGTAAAAGATGACATTTGAACTATTCCTGCTGTTGTCAAATGCTCTCCCCAGCATATCCGGCTCTTATTTCTTAGCATTTCTAAATGTTATGTTTCAGATTTCACAGCATTGTGCTCTCAAGCCTCCATTATGATGACGACATCCTCCTCCTCGCCTGTGTTTTGTCTCCAATCATGTGTCTTGTGTTTCCTGCTGGAATGTTTTGTAATTTGAGACAGATTTAAGAATCCCAGCAATAATCCAACATCCAGAGAACAGAGGGACAGACCTATGCGACTGAATATAATATAAGTCACGTGACGTGAGGGGTTTGGATTTTTATTAGGTTTCCACTGCATTTGAAAAACACTTTCCCTTTAATTTAATCATGTTACTCTATTTTTGTTCATTTCATTTTGACAGTATTTTAAATTAACAGCAAAAGAGTGTTAATATTTTTTGCTTCTGCAAGTCTTTCTTCCTTTAAACATTTATGTAGAATAAATAAAACTATTTTAAGATAAATAAATAAATAGAGATATTTAAAGAGTACAATTGTGATTTCTTGTGTGTGTTTTTTTTCATTATTATTAAAATGAGTTAACAAACTTGTGTTAAACTTGTGAATGATTGAGAGTAACAGAGAACAGCCAAAACGTGTATATAATACAGACTCCAGTGTGAGAAAGCAGCCGGTGACCTCTGACCCCCGGGGGTCACAGCTAGGCAGCTGCCACAAGAGGCTCTGTTCATCCCTAATGACAAAGAAATAGGAGTTTCCGTCATGCAGACACCCGCAGCTGTATGTTAATGTGAGCTCAGTCTGCGGGCTTTACTACAGAAAAAGTTTTATGGTATGAATTCAGCTCTGCTATTTTTAGCCAAGATATTATAAGAGACTTAATTCAGTTTGAATAACATTTTAGGCCAACAACCTAAACATATTTTTATGCTTTTGAAAAAAAGTCACCTGCTCACTAAGGCTGCATTTATTTGAACAGAAATACAGTAAAAATTGTGAAATATTATTACAATTTAAAATAGCCTAGCTGTTTTCCATTTGAATTTATTTTCAAATGTAATTTATTTCTGTGATCAAAGCTGAATTTTCAGCATCATTACTCCAGTCTTCAGTGTCACGTGATCCTTCAGAAATCTTTTGTAACATTATAAAATGTCTTTTCAGTCACTTTTGATCAATTTATTGCAACCATGCTGAATAAAAGTATTAATTCTCTTATATATATATATATATATATATATATATATAATTAAAAAATCTTACTAACCCCAAATTTTTGGTTTGGTATGGAATGGTAGTGTATATGCATAGCTTTTTCTTTTTTTTTTTGTGGGTAAATGGTTTAAAAACAATTTTAAACTTTATTTTGTTAATTCTATTAGAATAATTGTGCTTCATTTTGTTAATGACACCATAAAGCTTCTGAACGCTTTTGATGGAATGTTGCTATTTCCATTAACTTTTATAGTTTTTAAATGTTTGTTCTAGTTTATAATGTATGTAACACTAGAGAGATTAATTCACTCGCACAAACAGGACATTGAGAGTCATAATATCTCTTTAAAAGCTGCTATTCATTTGGTTTGTTCACTTTTACAAGCTGTCAGTATGATCACATTAAACTGCAGTTTGAATTGATAAGGTCTTGGATTTGCATATGGTTCAATGTTACGTTAAGTTCTTTTAATTTAACAATAGACTGTTCTGTTTATACTGGGCAGAAGTCAAGTAACATACTTTTAAGTACAGTGACTGTAGGAGAAAGGTTTCTTCATAACAAGCAGCGTAATTGATGTTGAATGAGATGTGTTACTTTATAATTGGAAGAGCAGAGAGAGAGGCTGAGGGTCTTCACAGGGGTCGTGGTGAGAAGTATGAACAGAAGGAGCAGAGATAATCACTGTGTGTGTGTGTGTTTGGGGGAAGGGGTTCAGGACGGGTAAGGACTGACATATGGAGTGTATAGTCTTTCAAAGCAACCAGCCCCCTTTATGGCCAACAAGCTGTGTCTGTCTGTCTGTCTGTCTGTCTGTGATTTGCTCGTGCTTTCTATCAAAAAAGATTTTTTAAACACAAAACAACAGGTTGATCATGTTTCTGGTGGTCTAAACATATACCAAAAACATCAAATCTGAAACTGTCACGTGTGTTGACAACAGTTACCTCACACTTCATGATACAGTCTTAAAAATAAAGCTTCTTTACTAGTATTTATGGTTCCATGAAGAAACTTAACATCCATGGAATCTTTCCATTCCACAAAATGTCCTTTTAAGAACATGAAAGGTTCTTTGGAGAACCAAAAATGGTTCTTCTGTGACATAACTGTGAAAACCCCTTTTGGAAACCCTTCATTTAAAAAAAAAAAAAAAATCTAAATTGTTTTGCCAAGTCTCTAGAGTCCTTCATTGTAATTCATTCAGTCAGATTTTTTCTTGTGTTTATTTATGGTAAGGATCAACATGTCACAGGAGCTGCGAATAGGACACATAACATAGAACATTCCTAGACGGATTACACAACCTTGACCAACTTCGCAATGCAGTTTTTTTATTATTTATATATGTTTCAAAATGTATTTGCACGCTGACGTCATAGCTTACAAATCTTGACGCGTTTTGGTAGCTGCGCGTTTCCGCCGCGTCCAGCACGTCAAACCCCCCTACAGCTAATTCACAAAAGACTCGCCGCCGTGCCGAGCGCTCTGATTGGCTGAGGCCCGAGCCACAGGAAGCGGCGCAGGGCTCGCTGATTGGCTGCCGTTCTCTTTGTGTGCGTGCAGCTGGCGTCTGGGCTGCATTTTGAATAGTCTCGTATTGGAAGGCGAAGGTGTCCATGGGCAGCACAGCAACAAAGGAGCCAGGATGGTGTTAGTGCACGTCGGATATCTGGTTCTTCCCGTCTTCGGTTCGGTCAGAAGTAGAGGTAATAGCGCCTTATTTACTGTCGCACTCGCACGCGCTCGCGTCTTTTCTCACGAGTGTATTAGAAACGCGCAGATGTGATCAAAGGCTGCTGGCCTGGCGGAGCGTCGCGTATTTCCCAACACAAATACGGAGCGATTTGCTCAGTGGCGTAACATTAAAGAAAATATCCATCATTTGGATACACCAGGAAGAGAGTGTGTTTTAGTTCACTGGATAAGTCGTTATCGGGTCACAATTTGGAAAACGCGTAGCACGTTCCTTAGCGCCGTCATCCTTTGTGTCAGAAGCCATATGTAGCAGGCTTTAATATAGAAATAACTCTAGGCGTTTATGCGTAGTCGTCTATTTGTCTCGCGTACAGCTCCTCAGTGGGGCGCGTCAAACTAAAACGCTCTTGTTACAAGCTTTCAGCGCGATGCGACGAACGCGAACCTTCGTATTATAAAGCAACAAAGTTGCACGTTTGCAGCGTCGACAGCTTTGGCGGCGTTTTAGCTGGTTGCAGTGTAGATAACGCGTTACGATCCGTTAAATTCCCTCACATCCGTTCCGCCGTGTGCGGTTTTGTTGATGAATAATTAAACATGGCTTCAGCAGTCAGTGTGCTGATGGGCAGCTGCAGTGCCACGAAATATCCTCAGCTGAACCTGCTCGCAATTTCAGCTTTTACAACACGAATGCATGGAAAAATTGGATCGTTTTAATGTCTAATCATCGATCGCAGCATGAAGTGTTTAATTCTGCTGTAATGGAGAGGAAAAACACCTGGATCTTAAATCACAGCTTAGCCAGCCATGTCTGGACAGAAAAAAAGGTGCATCCATGTACAGTATCTGTGCACGTCAATAATAATAATAATAGCAGAAATGCGCCGTTTTTAGCCGTTCTGCACCGCTATTCATAATCGTACCATGTTATGCATTTTATAGCCATGTTTCACCAGATGCATTCGTATATAAAATGTGCAATTAAATAATTATAGTGGTTTGTAATTCATTTTGTTGACACCAACAGAAGATAAGATGCATCCATACATAATAACATTAGATGCAATGCGATGCATTTTTGTAGCCATGTTGCACCAGCATGTGTATATAAAATTTGTGCAAATAAATAAATAATCGTCGGATATGCATTTTACTGTCACCAGCAGAAAGCAAATGCATTAATATATGTGCATTTGTTCAATAAATAATAATAGTAATATGAGGTGCATTTTGTAGCTCTACTACACCAGCACGAGTATTTAAAATGTGTGCAATTAAATAATTTAATAGTGTACAAATTTTACTGTCACCCATTATTACCAGCAAGTGCATCTTGTATGTAAATGTATATAAAATGTGAGCAATTAATTATAGTAGTATGAATTTTGCTGTAACAAGCAGAAGAGCAATGCATCAATATATTTGCGCAACAATAAGAATTCTAGTAATTTGAGGTGCATTTTGTAGCCACACTGCACCGACATCTGTATTAAAATATATGCTATTAAATAATATATTAGTGTATGATTTTTACTCACCAGCAGAAAACCAAATGCATTGATGTATGTGTGCAATAATAATAGTAATAATTTGAGGTGCATTTTGTAGCCATGCTCTAGCACCGATGGTTTCATTGATTGTGCTTGTATTTGTTTCTATTTTTTTCCTTGTTCCATAGTCTGGGGGCTGATTCTACATACCGCATTTTTTCAGAGCTCTGTTCCCTTCCATTGTGTATCTAACGATCACCCGCCGCTGCTGTGCTATAGCCTCTGCCTGCCCTGCATCTAGCTGTGTTGTGACTCCCTCTTCTCATTCCCTCTCTTTCCATCTGAAGACGACATTACAAACAAACTCTCACTCATCCAGTATATCCTCCTGTGTAACCGACTGCAGAATAACACTCTCTCTTCTCTAGAAGAATCCTCTTGTCTTCTTATTTTTAAATGGTCATTGTTGCTTTGACGAAAATAACAACTCATTGTAGCATTTAGCTTTTTTACGACTGTCATTGTGATTTGTCCCATTCTCAGTGTGGATAGACCAACATTTTTGCTGTAAATTTCTGTCAAGTGGATGCATTGGCCTCTCACTCGATCATAGCCGGGCTTGATCGACCCCTAAACACTGTCTCTGTCTTGTCTTCCGGGAAGGTGCGCTGTGCCGGTGGGATTTGCCACAGATTTGAACTCAGAAACTTACTAGAGAAGCTTGACGTCCATTTTTCTTTTCTAATTATGTATGTACAGTTGGGCTCGATAATATCTCCGTCGGTGACCCTTCGCTCTGTGGGTTTTTCCTCCCTAGGGTGACTCATTAATGATTTAATCAAATTAAACCTATACCGACTTCCTTAAAGGAATAGTTTGCAGGAAAAAAAAATTCTGTCAGCATTTACTCACCTTTATCAATGCCCATATGCTGTTATTTGTTTTGGTTAAAAAAATATTTTTGGAGGAGACTGAACAGAGCTCTAGAACAGGGAAAAAAGAACAAAACAGCTTTTAGTATCATTTTAACTACTTTAAAAAAAAATTTACAATAATTTGAATTAGCTTTATTTATTTATTTTTAAATAAAATAATAATAATAATAATGATGATAATAAATATACTTTTTTAATATTGCTATTTGGATTTAATTTTAGTTTGTTGCCAACTAACTGAAATAAATTGAAGTTTTTCATCTAATATTATTATTCTATATGATTTAGCTTTCTTAAGTAACAAAAATGGTTTTAATAGTTTTAGGGAACATTAATAACCCTGGTTTAAATGGCTCGTACACTATATTTCAAGTCTTCTGACATCTTACAAGTGAAGTTTCCGCAGAAACTCTGAAATCTCATTTGCATTCGGTGGTTTTGAAGGCCAAAAATGCAAGTGGTTCTGGTATGGAACTGAATGCAAGTTCTTCACACAAGCTTTTGGTCACTATAAGATGGCTGTTTAAGGAAAACATCTGTAGCAAAGATATGAAAAGGCATGTTTTGACAGCATATGGGTATAGAATGACATGAGTGACTGACTTCACATATAAAGTCAAGTATATAATGTTTTTTGTACACCCATTGTGGTATCATCTTCAAAGGTAGTGTATATATTGAGCTTTATTAATCCTCAAAGAGTAACACATGGAAACCATAGAAATGCTACTATTTCAAGACTGACAATATTAAAGGAATAATTCACCCAAAAATAAAAATTTGTTAAAAATGTACTTGCCCTCAGGACATCCCATAGATGAGTTTGCTGCTGCATCAGATTTGGAGAAATGTAGCATTACATCACTTGCTCAGCAATGGATCCTCTGCAGTGGATGGGTGCCGTCAGAATGAGAGTCTAAACAGCTGATAAAAACGTCACAAGTAATCCGCACCACTCCAGTCTGTTGATTAACGTCTTGTGAAGCGAAAAGCTGCATGTTTGTAAGAAACAAATCCATTATTAAAGCATTTTATCTTTAAACAAGTCTTTTATCCGTAATATTACTTTCTCCAGTAAAGAAGTTGTCTAGTCTGAATCAGGTGAGAAATATGCACAGATTAAACACCATTTACAAGCCAAAACGGTTCTAAACAAATGTGAGTGCATTCTGATGTGAGAACAGAACAAGGGATGGACTTTATCACTGGAGGAAGCATTATTATGGATTATGGCCAAAAGCAGTGTTTTAAAGCAAAAATGTCTTAATGGTTTGTTTCTTACAAATATAGAGCTTTTGGCTTCACAAGATGTTAACTGATGGAGTGGTGTGGATTATTGTGATATTTTTATGAGCTGTTTGGACTCTCATTCTGACGGCACCCATTTGCTGCAGAGCATCCATTGGTGAGTAAGTGTTAGAATGCTACATTTCTCCAAATTTGATGAAGAAAACAAACTCCTGTACATCTTGGATGGCCTGAGGATGAATAAATTGTCAGCGAATTTTCATTTTTGGGTGAACTGTTCCTTTAAAGATGACCTAAATAGTGACCTAAATTTTATTTAAGAAATACAGCCGTCTTCAGCTTGGAAGTAGTAAAATTACTCTGAAGAAACAGAAACAAGTATCAAAGCTTTAGTTTATGGCTCTTGACTGGCACACTGCACCTGACCGCCACTCAAACCGACCCTCATTCATTTGATTTACCCATGCTGCAAAGCCAGCATTAGCCTAGCGCTACCGGGCGGCGCTCCTAGCGCTGTGCGAGCGCGAATGTCATCCACTTTACAGGGATCACTAGAACTGCACTGTAGAAGTCCTCCTAGTATCGAAATGTCTCTATTTCTTTGGTTGTGGTTCTCTGCCTTCTGTTCCTGTACTAGGCTGTAATGCATGACCATGTTTATTGTTTTCCTCTTGATTTTGATTGTTTCTTTGTTTTGGAACATTGAACAGCAAACTCCAATGTATCTTTGTGTAGACATGTCCTGCTGTACTGACGTGTTGTAGCATACACATCTACCCATTGGATGCTGCTTCTGTTATGTTAACTTTATGGAGCATGGTTGGGCCTTGCCTTCGCTCTTTATTTGCATGGAATTATTATTATTATTACTATTATTATGATCACACAGTTCCACTCATACTAATTTTCCAATAAAGACTGTAGATTTTCCCCTAACCCTCAGTGTGCTCTCTGCTGATTTCCATGTGTCGTTCCCTCAAACCCCTCCCACTCCACTCTATGGCCTCTTTGGCCCCTCCCTCGAGTCATCTCTGCTCCTCCCACTTGCCAGAGTGAATCATGGGAATGTGCACTCACAAATATGGAGGCAAAGTAGTCACTTCAAGTCTCACACATCCCATCTGCATCTCACTATCTGACCTCCTGCATTAGCGTATCTCTCCTTCGTTCTCATTGTTTCTTCTGGAGAAACGGGTTTCGAGTAAAAATTGATACATAAAGTCAACATGAAGTCAGAAATGATTGAATTTACATGCTTAATGTGCATAATTTTGTTAGACTTTGGAATCCATCTTCTTTCTCTCCAATCATTTTGGTCAATTTTTGACAGACAAAACCTTTTTTTTTTGTATTAAATGTCTTGTTGCATTTGGAAATACAGTACCATTCAAAAGTTATGGGCAAGATATTGTTTTAAAGAAATTAATACTTTTATTCAGCAAGGATGCATTAAATTGATCAAAAGTGAAATTTTTGAAGACTTTTTGTTAGAGGATTTTCATTTCAAAAATGCTGTTCTTTTAAAACTTCTCATCCATCAAAGAAAATTATGAAGTAGCACAACTGTTTAACTGATAATAATAATAATAATAAATATTTCTTGAGCAGCAAATCAGCATATTAGAATGATTTCTGAAGGGATCATGTGACACTGAAGACCGGAGTAATGATGCTGAAAATTCAGATTTGTATCACAAAAATGATTTGCATTTTTAAATTCATAAAAATAAGAAACAGTTATTTGAAACTGTAATAACACTTCACAATTTTTAGTGTTTTTTTTGTTGTTTTTTTGCCCAAGATAAATGTGGCCTTGGTAAGCAGAAGAGACCTCTTTCAAAAACATTTTAAAAAAAAAAAAAATTTACCAACGCAAAGCTTTTGAACGGTCGAGTACATCGGATTATGAAATGAAAATTATCAATTGGCTTTCATGTTGATTGTCAGGTACCTCAGGTTTAATATGATTAGCTCAATCTAATGATGTTTATTCATACACATTTTTTGATGGTTTAAATGGATGACCAGTCATAAACGGAGAATCGATCTGTTCAGATACATGGTAATAATTATGCAAAAAGCTTGTGATTACAGAAACTGCAGGGAAAACTGGTCTGAATAAATGTAGATTAGTAATTAGTTAAAAGGATCATGGGATAGAAAGTCTTAGGCCGTAAGGGCAGGATAAAACGCATCTGAATGACGTTTATTCTCAACAGAACTCCTTCATTAAGCTCTGCTGCTTGACCTTCAGGTGATGACCTTTATTTCTAATGATGGAGGTCAGACAGTTTCCAGTCCATAAATGTCATAATCTCAGATAGAAGAGTTCATGGTTTACTAGAGACTCACAATGTGCAATATACTGAACGGCGAGTGCATCTCACTATTATTCACTGATCAATGTTTTTGCTCGGGTTTGTGAGGGAAGCAGAGGAACAGGATCATTAGAATTCAGAGCGCGTGAACTGCACGCTCCATACGTTTCTGCTGATCTAAGAGTTTTGCTTGAATTTCTGGAGCCCTGGGGAATATTTCCCGCTGAGAAAATCGCCGGTTTCTCCTCTGTTCTGTTCTCCAAAGGCACCATGAAATGAGACAATAACGATTCCATATCAACAGTTTCTGCACTTTTGCACTCGGAAAATTCCATCTTGTCCTCCAAGTGCGAGCGTGTTTCCATTTCCCCCGAGACCAGAGACTTCTAAGCATTTTGAAATTTTCTCGTGACCTTTTACAACACAACTTCGTCCTAATATTCACCTCAGGAAAAAAAAAAATGCAATTCAAAACCAAGTGTTTCATACAAAATACTGCTGGAAATGAGCGATGCTGAAAAATCAAGACTTCAGAATGTAGTAAAGTTGAAATGGAAATTCTATCGATTATTGTAGAACACCAAAGGTGGTATTTTGAAAAATGTCTTGTTTTGTCTATACAATGAAAGTCAAAGGTGTTCAATGGTGGTCCAAGTTTTGATTCAACGTTATTCATAATATCTTTTGTGTGTTCAGTAGAAGAAACATACAGTCATAGAACAACACAATGGCACAATGTTAGTTTGTGTGTGCTATTCTTTTAAGGCAGAGGTCAGATTCATGCTTTTTTGCCATCACCACTTTACCAATAGTGTTACACTCTTCATTCTGCATTACTCAAACACACATCTGAATGGCCAGACATTGTTTATACTTTTACATGTATTATTGCATTATTGTGGCTGTAACAAACTTCTCTACATAAGGAGGGATGATTGAATCAGTCATTTTCTGCATATTAAGCTGGGCTACAAGAAATTATTTTAACATAAATGACACACTTCAGTTTTAACATCTTTAATAGACTTGACTTACCATATTTTTGGACTAACATTTAGCAATATAGTCGTCATCACAAATACCACCCTAAAAATTTAGGGTGTTTATTTTGCTACTTGTCAAACATATAGATGAATGCATTTTAAATATTGATTTGGAATATTTTATGCGAGAAGAAATATTTAGGCCTACTGTTAAAATGTTTTGGGTCGATTAATATATATATATATATATATATATATATATATATATATATATATATATATATATATATATATATATATATATATATATATATATATATATATTTACATTTTAACAGTAGGCCTAAATATTTCTTATTTCTTCTCATAAAATATTCCAAATCAATATTTAAATGCATTCATATATATATATATATATATATATATATATATATATATATATATATATATATATATATATATATATATATATATATATTTTTTTTTTTTAAGAAAATACTTTTTTTTTTTTTTTTTTTCAGCAGGATGCACTGAATTGATCTGAAGTGACAGTAAAGACATTTATAATCTTATAAATGATTTCTATTTCAAATAAAAGCTGTTCTTTTCTGTTCATCAAAGAATCCTGAAAAAAAAATGTATCTCAGTTTTAACACTAATATTATCAATGTTGAGCAGCAAATCAGTATATTAGAATGATTTCTGAAGGATCATGTGACACTGAAGACTGGAGTAATGATGCTGAAAATTCAGATTTGATCACAGAAATAAATTACATTTTACAATATTCAAGTAGAAAAGAGCCATTTTAAATAGTAATATTATTTCAGATTTTACTGTATTTTGATCAAATAAATGCAGTGTTGGTGAGCAAAAGAGACTCGCTGGAGAAATGTAAATCTTACAGACCTTTTGGACAGTCATGTGTGTATATATATAGCCATGCCAGTTTCATTTCTTTTTCTGTACATATTGCAATTTTACAGTTTAAAAAGCATCTGACCACAAAATTACACAAACCACACTAAAGTGTTCCAAAAATGTTTAATAATAAAATTCTATAAAGATATGGCATCACCAAAGCAGGATTATGTTAGTAAGTAGCAAACTTTTAAACTTACTCTGTTATTTTTTATTAAGTGTGTGTGGTTCAGGTATGCCCCATGTTGTGGGGGCATAATGTCCCCAAAAGGATAGTAATACCCCAAATTTTTGATCTTGTGGGGACATTGTTTTGTTTTTTTGTCCCCATGAGGAAAACAGAAATCATGCTACATATGCAGAAACGTTTCTGTAAGAGTTGTGTTTAGGGGACATTTTAGGGTTGGGAGATAGAATATACAGTATATACATAAAAATCATTATGTACTGTATATGGAAAGACCCATAAAACATGGAAACCGTGTGTGTACTGGTATATATGGTTTATGAGATCACAAATGTGTATAATAACATGGGTACTACAACGTAAACATGGTTTATGAGGACACTTCCTGTGTCCCTGTGAAACAAAAGGCTTAAAAAAACATACAAAAGGGTGTTTTATGAAATTCAAAAATTGCCAGTAGTTTCCTGTAAGGTGTAGGGTCGGTGTAGGGCAATAGCACATACAGTTTGTACAGTATAAAAACCATTACGCCTGTGGAGAGTCCCTGTAAACCACAAATACCAGACTGTGTGTGTGTGAGAGCTGGACAGCTGAACGGCTGAAATAGAAGTTTGAAGAGCAGCTGTCAAACAGTCCCTCCCTCCCTCCCCCTCCAGTTCTCTCTCCTTCCCCTCCCCCTCCTCAATCCCATCATTCCCTCCCCCTCTGTATGTCCCTGAAACCCCCCACCCCTCCATCTGTCTGTGTTATGTCCGTCACTGAATCCGTGTGACTGCTGAATCAGCCGGGTCCACTCTCATGAACACCTGTCATTAGGGCCAAACCACCTTTTGGAACCAAGTGTATTACTGTGAATGTGTGAGACTTCTGCTTCATTAGCCACTGTAGGCAAATAACTAGAAAAATAACAGTGCAGTAAACAGTAAATCGTTTTTTTCTCATAATCATGACTTAAGTCATAACTTAGTCTTAAAATCAATTTTGACCTTTAAAGTCATTTCTTCTTTTTGTCATAATTTCAACTTATAATTATGACTTGCTAGGTCATAACTTTGACTTTTTGTCTCATAATTTTGACTTAATTTCATAATTTCAACTTCGTGTGTCATAATTTTGATTTATAATTATGACTTGCTAGGTAATAACTTCAATTTAGTATGTCATAACTTTGACCTTTTTATCTCATAATGTTTTTTTTTTTTTTGTCTGAATTTCTCATAATTTTGATTAAGTGTTATAATTTCAACTTTATCCCATAGTTAGGATTTGTCATAATTTGAATTTTGACTAATCTCATCATTTTATTTTTTCTTTGCATACATGGCGGAAATAGGCTTCTTAATTTCTGTTAAAAATAAGATGGATACATTCCCTCTTAAACAAGCTCTCCAGCCTGACAGCATTAGGTCTAGTATATTTCGTTTGTAAAAACACACAACTAATCCTGAGGGAACGGGATCAGTTAGATCTGTGGTAATCCAGATAAAGAACGAGTCCTACCTGCCTTAACGCGGGCCGTTAGATCCAGCAGGTGTGTCAGCGTAAGAATCGTCAGCTGGCTTCAGTTAAATAACAACAGGTAATATTCTCAAATGCAGGACATCAATCAGAACGGCCTCTGGTTCTGCTTCTGCTTCATCTCTTCAATAAGATAATACACCACATCACTAACACTTACAAACATTTACTATGGTAAACCCTTTCTATTAAATTGCCATTACTCCAGATATTATTTCTACTATATTACATTAGTAAAAAATTACATTGAATTTAATGTTCAATGTAACCCTAATTAGTTTTTAGAATTTATTTATTTACTGTTATTTTTATAATATTACAGTATTATATGCTGTTTTTATTTAACAATTATTTTTTAAAAATATTTTTCATTATTTTCATTTTAATTTAGTTTATTTTCATGTTTTATTGATGACTAACAAGTTTTTCTGTAGTAACAATAACGGCAGTAAATGTGGTATTTTTGCAGAAACTATTGTTGAAATTTAAGTGATATTTTAATGTTAATTTAGAATGGAATATTAACGTACTATTTACTGAATGCTGTGAATTTTATGCTGTATACTGCATACTGTTAAAAAAAAAAAATGAAAAAACATTTAATTTGCTTGTTTCCTGGATCAGGCTAAATATGTGAAACCTTTTTACATTTTAAAAAGCCGTGTACTACAATGGATGTCACATAATGTCATCATGTTAGATAAATGGCATCCAGTTATTATCTTAGAAATAAATGTTTATTTTGCATATTGAGCACAGCATTCTGGACCATAGCCTTAGTCATCTTCACACGTTGTTGCTGATCTCTGATGGGTTATTGCTTGTCCCGTACAGGAGCACACTTTAGCAGGCACCAGCATAGTCATGCTACCTCCTGCCGCCATTTTCACCTGGCTGCTACGGCAACACCGCTGCCTGCTGAGTTCCCGCCCCCTCCCCTCGCCCCGCCTCAGTACCAGGAAGTCCCGCCCCCTTTCCTACCTCAGGCCTTACAGCAGCAATACCTCATCCAGCAACAGCTACTGCAGCGCAGGTAAAAAAAAAAAAAATTAATTTAAAAAAAAAAAACACGTGCACATTCAGTTATATGAAATGTATCTTTCTTTAAGGTAAAAGACAAAATATAAATAACACACACATTGTATTATAAATACACACACACTGTAAAGTGCTTTAGGTGTACAGCAATACACAAAGCGCTATATAAATGCATCATTCATTCATTCAAAATAAGGAGAAACGAACAAAACAATTAATAAATAAAAGGTCCATTCTATTCCTCATACTGTCGCCTCTCTTCAGACGCACACAGGAGCGAGTCCCGCTGAACACTCATCGGTTACGCCCAGGATATGAATATGCTCCGCCCCTCCATGTCCCTCAGCCAATCCCACAGCAGCCCAGATACCTGGCAGAAGGCACTGATTGGTGAGTTCTGCAAAATCATATGCATACAAAGCAGCAGGAAACTATCCCGCCCCCACCCTTAGTTACTGTCACTCACTCGGACAAACAAACGGACCTGCTAACTGACTTACAATTAGTGCTGTCAAACGATTAATCGCATCCAAAATAAAAGTCTTTTGTTTACACAATGTGTGTGTACTGTGTATTTATGTATATATAAATACATGCATATGCATATATATATATATATATATATATATGAAAAATGTTTAAATATACACTGAACACAATTATAAACGCAACACTTTTGTTTTTGCCCCCATTTTTCATGAGCTGAACTCAAAGATCTAAGACTTTTTCTATGTACACAAAAGGCCTATTTCTCTCAAATATTGTTCACAAATCTGTCTAAATCTGTGTTATGCCGAGTTCACACTGCACGATTTTCAAACTCGTCGGATCACTGTTGTTGTCACACTGCGTGACTATCTGGGGTAGCATTCAGTCGCTGCTGTGTTCACACTGCACGATGGATCGGCGACAGGGGCTTTCACATTGCACGATTTCACAATAGGAAGAATCGCCGACAACTCTGTCTGATCCGCATACTACGTTTCACAACAAAACACACGCGAGAAGTGATAAGGAAATAACGCTAGAACCTGTGTGCATCAGCCTGTTGTTCTCGAGCGAGACTGGAAGTATTAAAAATATATAGCGCGCAAATTGTCTGTGCGCTGATTTCCAGCTACAAAAACAGATTATGCAGGAGGGAGATGCAGGGAACAGGGATTGTGTTCTGCAAAGAGTGGTAAATAATAATTTTGCAGTAACTGTTATGCTGATGTTGCGGCTGGTCAAGCGTTTGTTCTTGTTTCTGTATGATATAATTGTACATATTAAAATACTGATATGGTCTATAACTCCTCACCGAACTTCCCTCTGCCCTGTATCTTTGTCTCTCATTGGCTGAAGGTCATCGCCGATGTAGTTTTCAGTCAGAAATCATTGCACACAGAGTGATTGTGAATCGCCAACAGCTTCAGATATTTAGCATGTCAAATATTTCACAGGCGTCGGCGACGTGTCGGCGACTCCCTCAGATCGCCTCTTTGATAATTCACACTGCGTGATTGTCACTCTCGTGAACAAGCTCCGATTTGCCTCCGATTTCGGGCATTTGTCTGCGATTTATCAAAACCTGTCAGCGAGTGAAAAATCGGGCTAAAATCGTGCAGTGTGAACTCGGCATTAGTGAGCACTTCTCCTTTGCCGAGATACTCCATCCACCTCACAGGTGTGGCATATCAAGATGCTGATTAGACAGCATGATTATTGCACAAGTGTGCCTTAGGCTGGCCACAATAAAAGGCCACTCTAAAATGTGCAGTTTTGTCACGCAGCACAATGCCACAGATGTCACAAGTTTTGAGGGAGCGTGCAATTGGCATGCTGACTGCAGGAATGTCCACCAGAGCTGTTTCCTGTGAATTGAATGTTCATTTCTCTACCATAAGCCGTCTCCAAAGGTGTTTCAGAGAATTTGGCAGTACATCCAACCGGCCTCACAACCACAGACCACGTGTAACCACACCAGCCCAGGACCTCCACATCCAGCATCTTCACCTCCAAGATCGTCTGAAACCAGCCACCCGGACAGCTGCTGCAACAATCGGTTTGCATAACCAAAGAATTTCTGCACAAACTGTCAGAAACAGTCTCAGGGAAGCTCATCTGCATGCTCGTCGTCCTCATCGGGGTCTCGACCTGACAGCATATGTTATGGACAATGAACACAGGTGCATTTTATTGATGGCTTTTTGAATGCACAGAGATACCGTGACGAGATCCTGAGGCCCATTTTTGTGCCATTCATCCACGACCATCACCTCATGTTGCAGCATGATAATGCACGGCCCCATGTTGCAAGGATCTTTACACAATTCCTGGAAGCTGAAATCATCCCAGTTCTTGCATGGCCAGCATACTCACCGGACATGTCACCCATTGAGCATGTTTGGGATGCTCTGGATCGGCGTATACGACAGCGTGTTCCAGTTCCTGCCAATATCCAGCAACTTCACACAGCCATTGAAGAGGAGTGGACCACCACTCCACAGGCCACAATCAACAACCTGATCAACTCTATGCGAAGGAGATGTGTTGCACTGCGTGAGGCAAATGGTGGTCACACCAGATACTAACTGGTTTTCGGACCCCCCCAATACAGTAAAACTGCACATTTTAGAGTGGCCTTTTATTGTGGCCAGCCTAAGGCACACCTGTGCAATAATCATGCGGTCTAATCAGCATCTTGATATGCCACACCTGTGAGGTGGATGGAGTATCTCGGCAAAGAAGCGCTCACTAACACAGATTTAGACAGATTTGTGAACAATATTTGAGAGAAATAGGCCTTTAGTGTACATAGAAAAAGTCTTAAATCTTTGAGTTCAGCTCATGAAAAATGGGGGCAAAAACAAGTGTTGCGTTTATAATTTTGTTCAGTGTACTTGTGTATATAATATAAATTATATGAATATTAATATAAATACATGCAATATATATATATTGAAAATATTTACATGTTAGCACTGATTCACTAACTTTAACGTTTTAGCAAGAGATAACTTGCTGAAGCACAAGATGACATTAACGTTCTGCTTGAGCAGATGTAACTGTAACTTAATGAGAGTATGACAACCAGAAGATCAACGTTTTCTTCTTCATTGGGATTGGGGTCGAATGCTTTGGGACATTTTGCTCTGTTTTGGTTGGGTTTAGGAAATGGAATAAAATAAATTTCATTGCACATCCTCTCAGTATACCTGGAATCAGTGTTACAAGGACCCCAGGTACATTGTTTTACCCTTTTTGTAGCATAAACACCATCGATCTGATGCAAGCTTTGGATCTTCCGATGTTTCTCTATGACGCTAAAACATAAAGATGTCCGAGTTCCCTTCCGTTTTTTTTTTTTCTGAATTTCTTATAAACTCTGCCATTGCTAGCTAGAAACTTGTAATTGCAAGTTTACATCTCACAATTTTGACCTTTTTCTTCAGAATTCTGAGTTTACATCTCGCAATTTTAACTTTCTTTTTTTTTTTCTTGGATTTCTAAGTTTACATCTTACAATTCTGACTTTTTTTCTTCAGAATTCTCAGTTTACATCTTAGAATTCCAAGAAAAGAGACAAAATTTCAAGTTAACATCTCAGTTCTGTTTTTTTGTTTTGTTTTGTTTACAATCTTTTTTGGAACAAAAAAAAAGTAAAATTGCACCTTTTTTATTCTGACTTTTTTCTCGCAATTGTGAGTTCATATTTTGCAATCCAAAAAAATTTCTCATATTTTTTTTTTTTTTTCTCAGAATTGTGAGAAGTCACAATTAAATTTTATTTATTTTTTCATTTTTTATTCTATAGCAGAAGTAAGCTTCCATAGCAAATAAACTTCCTTGACATTTAGGAATAATCTTCATGGTCAAAATTTGAAAAAAAAACAATACATAAATTCTCTGCTGCTGATGTTGTTTTAAAATTGCTTTTAATAAAATGGAAATGTGTGCTTTTAGGGACCTAAGCGTGGACGCAGGAGTGCCGCATCAGTATCCTCTGCAGCAGATCCCTCAACCCTACCAGCATTACCTGGCCTCTCCCAGAATGCACCACCTCCCCAGGAACACCTCCTCCACCCAAGTGGTAAGTGTGTGTTTATACATACATGCATACATACACACATATATATATATATATATATATATATATATATATATATATATATATGTGTATATATGTATGTGTGTGTATATATGAAACATTACTTATGTTTTATTTATAGAGTTTTATTTCTTTATAAGTCTTTTATAATAAGTGCAAGTGTTGAATGTGGTCCTCAATGTTTAAGTCATGTATGCTGTGTTTTCTGTAGGTTGTCCATGAGATAAGGAATTATCCATATCCACAGCTCCACCTGCTGGCGCTGCAGAGCTTGAGTCCCAGCAGACACTCATCTGCTGTTCGAGAGAGTTATGAGGTAAAACACACATACAGATGAACAGTAACTCGCATACATTCATGCTTTGCTCTGTTTAATTCTGAATCTGTGATGGTGTGCAGGAGCTGCTACAGCTGGAGGATCGATTGGGAAGCGTCAGCCGAGGGGCCATACAGACCACCATAGAGAGATTCACCTTCCCCCACAAATACAAGAAGGTACATGCACAAACTGTTCACATTCACACTTTCATTTTCATGTCCAACCTACAGTTTTCTGCTGCTTACACACTTGTGTCTGTGTTTGTGTGTGTAGCGGAAGCCACTGGATCTGAAGTTATGTGTGAGCGAGGAAGAGTCGGATGTGGATGAGAAATGCACCATTTGCCTCTCCATGCTGGAGGATGGAGAAGATGTCAGGTAGTATATAATAAAGACAGATGAAACTTTACACTGCCATTCAAAAGTATGGGTCAGAAAGAATTTTTTTTTTTTTTTATGTTTTTGAAAAGTCTGTTCTGCTCACCAAGGCTGCATTTATTTGATCAAAAATACAGTAAAATCAGTTTATTACAATTTAATATAACAGTTTTCCATTTGAGTATATTGTAAAATGTAATTTATTTTGCTGAATTTTCAGCATCATTACTTCAGTGTCTTCAGTGTCACATGATCCTTCAGAAATATATACTGATATACTGATTTGCTGCTCAAGAAACATTTCTGATTATTATTATCAATGCTGAAAACAGTTGTGCTGTTTCATGTTTTTTTTTGGAAACCATGATCAAAATCTTTTTTCTTTTTTCTTTTTTTTTTAAATTTTTTGTGGCATTATAAATGTCTTTTCTGTCACTTTTAATCAATTTATTGCATCCTTCCTAAAGAAAATTAATTAATTAATTAATTTATTTGTGTATGTTTTGTTTGTTTGTTTTAAAATCTTACTGACCCCAAACTTTTGAACAAAATTGTTACACCAAGAGGTTCAGGAGTTGATGAGTAGATGATAATTAATTGCATGAAAATGTGTTTTTAAATTATTGAAATATTAACTTAAAACCACAGGAGGTACAAAGTTTGCATCCTTAAACTACACAAGAAATGCTACAAAGTAACATTTATATACTGTTATAGTATTTTTTTTTTAAATATATTTTGAATAGCCTTTTAATTTTGTATTTTCAGTTTTTCGTTTTAGTTTTAGTAATTTTGTCATGTACATTTGACTCTTTTTTTTCATATTTCATTTGACCTTTAATTAATTGATATCTCAGTTTTAGCAACTTTAGAACTTCAATTTGAACTTTTTCAAGTTAAATTTTTCATCTAACTTTTTTTTTTTTTTAAGTTTATTTCAATAGTTTTGTTTTTAACCTTAATTTTAACAATTTACAAAGGAATATTCTTTGTGGATTTTTTTTTTTTTTTTTTCTTGGAAAAAGTCAGTTTGACCTAAAACTGTTACATTTTTATCTAATATTTATCTTTTACTTTAATAAACTATTCTTATTCATAAAATAATTCTAATTAATAAAAACTATTCTTAATAGCTTGAGGTTTATTTAACGATAACAATGCAAAATACAGGATGCCCATTACTAAACCCAACAAGAACAGAGCATGTCAAAATACAAAATGCAATATGCTAATGCAGTTCTACTCATCCCAATAAACCATTTCTCTCTCTCTGTTTTCAGGCGGTTACCCTGTATGCATTTGTTCCATCAGGCGTGTGTGGATCAGTGGTTGGCCACCAGTAGGAAGTGTCCCATCTGCAGAGTGGACATCCAAACACAGCTCACCCCCGAGAGCTGAAACACACCCGGCGAAATAACACATTAACAAATAACTCGCACACACACATGCTCTATTTCACTCTTATACATCCACAGACATTTCCATCTATATACACACACACACACTGTATATTACCTACACATGATGAGCCATCCAACACACTAAACACACACTCACACGCTTTACTGAGCCAATGACAATAACTGACACTACACACTCACACACACACGTGCTGGTAGAAACTAAAGGGTCTGTCGCGAGGAGTGATTCTGTCTGTAGGGAAATGGTGTGTGTCCGTAGCATATGTGTGTGTATTTGTGCAATTCCTTAAGCCATGAACTTTACTAAAGACCCTCAGCTTGCATACAATACACACACTCACACACACACACACACACACACACACACACACACTTACACACTAAATATAATATATACACGATGGCGGATAAGACACTGTCAAATCTAGCTGCTGGAGTGTGTGTGTGTGTGTGTGTGTGTCCACTGTATTTCTGATCTGCAATACTGCTTTAGTCTTACACACTGGAGCTACTTCAGCTTGCGTTTGTGCGCTTGTTCACCATTTTGGTGCGCGTATGTGTGTTAATATTTTCATGGGTTAGTGGTGCACGACGGTGCATGTAGAGAAGCCAAAAAAGAACACGCAACAAGAAGAAAAAAACACAAAAGCAACTCATTTCCGAGAAAGCAGGAGGAGGGCTGTTGTCTTACAAAAAATAAAGTAGGCGGAGAATGTTGTGATTGGTGGATTCGTGTAGATAGGCGCAGTAGTAGTTGCATGCATCTGTGCTTGGATTGTTGTTTCAAGGTACACCTGGAAGTGTGCGTGCGCGCGCGAATGCATGGATGTGTATTAGCTCCTTTAAGCTGTGACGATCCGTAACATTATCAGACTCATGTAGCGTGTGCGTGTGTGTGTGTGCACGAGAGAGACCCTGCCATGACCTTTGACCCTAAATGCCTACTGAAAAAAGCACATGTGAGCATAGCTAAAGTGCCCGGCCTCACTCTGGTGCTGCGCTGCCATGGTTACTGTATTTATTATTGGTATTTAAACATGCAGTGTTTGGAGGGGGCGGGGCTTGTGTGTGTCCAACCGTGTTCTTGTGTGACAGGTCTCCCCTCGTGGTTGCTATGCTGGTTGCTATGCTGTATTGCTAGAACTACAATGTAGAATGTCGTGTGATAGAGGACCATCCGCCAACAGCACATAAGCAGGTCAAAACGGATGAGCACGATGCAGGGATTATTCATATTTGGCCCGAAACATACGCAGGTAGTTTTCTGTTTCAGCTCAAATTTCGTGAATCTTGCTGAGCAAGTTAAAGTTGACATGTTTACAGCTAACTACACAAACAATAGCACATCCGGTTTAATGGTGCAGAAGTCTGAACACTGGCACCCTCTTGAGCACTGAAGTTTGCAAAAATGCACATTATGCAATGCGTATGTTTCTGGCTTTAGTTGTTTATAGGATTAATCACTTTAGTTGTTTGTTTAATTTTAACAACTTGCAACAAGGGTATTTTTTATATTTTTTATATAGATAGTTTTTTTCCCCCAAAATGTCTGGTTCAATTTTGCTTGATATGTAAATTTGGCATTTTCTCTTACTGTCTGTTTCAGGGTGTGTTCAAAATCTAGCAATCTACCCTATATAAGCAGTTAACTATGGAAGCTTGTTGCCACTTTGGAATAAAAATAGTAATTGCGACTTTTTATCTTATTTAGACATTTTTCACACAACTCTGACAAAAAACTCAGGAATTGTGGGAAATAAAGTCAAAATTGTGAGAGAAAGTGCAATTACTTGTTTTATTATTTATTCCTTGCAGAAGCAAACAAAAAAATGTAAACAGAGATATAAACTCAGAATTCAGAGAAAAAAGTCAATTGCAATATATAAACTCGGAATTGTGAGAGAAAATCATAAATCATATGATTTGCCCGCATTCTCCACCAATTTTCAAATTAAAAATTCTGAAATTGCCTTCTCTATAAAGCATACTTTTTATTTTTGTTCTATTTTGCTTCATTTGACCTAAAAGTAGATTTTAAAAACATTTCAGTTAAAAAAAAAAAAAAATCTATATTCATTTCAGCCATTGAGCTGCACTTTTGCCTGCGCGTTGGCTCCTCCCCCTGGTGTTCTGTGTGCTGATTGGCGGATGATGGCTCGTGTTGATCGTTTACACAGGGTTATGTCCGTTGAAATGCCTTAAGTATTTAACAATCATAATTTATTACTAACTGTAGATATCGTGGGTACGTATTTAATTTTGTATAGTTTCATTTTTTTGCAATGGAATCATATTTTATTTATTTAGAAATAACATAAAATGATTAAAACTCTTACCTCATGTTTGAGTTGGTTTGCGGGAATGCTTCGCATGCGGTTGGTCGTGTTCGTGTGTGTTTCTCCCTTTGGTGCTGTGACCTTACTGACATTCCGCTTGCTGATTGGTCAGACACGGCAGCGGAGTGGGAGTATTATGGGTTTTGATTCGCTGTCCTGTTTGCACTCTTAGTTTTCCAAGGCCACCCTCTCACTGGCATCATTTACCACTCTGGCGACCTTTGCAACACAATCTTTCTCTCTTTCTCTACTCCTCTCTCTGGAAGTCTTTCTTACATTGTCAATGTTTACATGATCTTTACCTCTCTCATCTCATGTCTGTCTATAGTGTCTCTTTCTCTGTTTAACAGTTTTATTCTTGTTAATGTTTACATCCTCTACTTGCTTTCTCTTTTGTCATGGGTTTTTTTTTCTTTAACAGTCTTAAATTATTGTTTACATTCTCTCACTTTCTAAGGGTGTGTTTGAAATCTAGTGAGCCACCCTACATAGGTAGTTACCTTCTAAGGCAGCATACTAACTGAAAAGAAACCTTATAAGTGACTGATTTCAAACAAAGTACATAGACATCAACAAATATACAGTACACGAGATCCAATTTCACATACACTGGAAAAAATAATGGGTGTAGAAATTTTCACAAGGGAAAAAAACAGCAAGTGGCACGTAGAATTAAACATGAAATATTTAAGGAAAAAACTGGAATATTCATTTGTTGTAAAGCATACTTAAATGTAAGTAATGTAAAGGGTCAATAATATGCATTATTTATATATATATATTTTTTACAGTGTTTCATATTAACATATTGCTAAGCTAACAAAGCTCTACGGTTAAAAATATGTAGTATGCGCACATATTGGTTAAAATGGTCCACTGTTTTTAATCAATATATTTGGCCACTGAATGGAGTATAGTTATGATTTTGCCCGCATTCTCCACCAGCTATTGTGACCGAGCTTGTCGCAATGCGTTCTGGGATTGATATCTCTGTTAAATATATATATGTAATCTTAGTCACTGCATAGGACACATTGCATATTCTGTTGTCTAGTCTAAGTAGGAGGCTCGCTAGATTTTGGAACAAGCTCTTTTTTTCTTTTTTTTTCGCAATCTCTTATTCCTTGTGCCTATTTCTGTTTCATCTCTGTTATTGTCAGTCAGCGCTTTCAGACTGTCTCCAGGGCATGTGAATCCTCTTTCGTCCTAGTTTATTTTGCCAGTCTCTCTCTCTGTCTCTCTCTCTCTCTCTCTTTCTCCCTGTCTCATGGCAGGGTCAGGACTAACAGAGTATGATAAAGCACAACAGATTTAAAATGCATGTTTTTCTCAGGTTTCAATATATACATGACTAAATAGAAATATACAGCTACATAGAGAAAATAAAGACTAGTGCAGATGTTCTACTAATGATATTAGAAGATTGATTTTTTTGCTGCTGCTTGCATTTGAAAAACAAACAAAACAAACAAAAAAAAGACATTAATAATAATGTTGTCCTAAAAGTGCCAGTGACAGGGGTGCCGCGTGCTGTGGGTGTTTTTTCACTAGCGGATTTTCTAGCAGAATATAGACTATTTATCATTCATATTAAAGCAATAGCGCCTCCTGCTGGTGTGACTGCTAGTGCGTAACTGGTCGAGTAAAAAAAGTCTGTGTAAAATGTTAGAATTCTCTTTTGGTGGAATTTTTGTACCTTATTTATTACTACTACTAATGATGAATTTAAAAGTGGCATCGCTAAAATGTTTTTGGTTTGTTTTCATTTTGTTTAATTTCAAAGCTTGTACATTATCCTTTTTGTATGTGCTCATTTTGTAATAAAAATGTTGAAATGCTTAAAGGCCCATTTTGTCTTGATTTTCACAAGCACGTCTTTCTATATCAAACATTATATCAATTTGAAAATCCAGCTGAAACATGGTGGTATCTGGTTTTATGTGGTTTTTGGCTTTTCCAAGCTAATATAGATAGCATGCACAAAACTTGGACGCTTTGTACAAGCTAATTTGCAATATGCATAGTGTTTTATTTATTAGAATTATAAATCACTCAGTATGTTGAGAGAGCAGTATATCCATCTTAACACTAGAGGGCCAAACAGACTTTTTTTAAAAGCCTAATGAGACAATATATGCAAAAAATCAAATACAAACTACATTTTAATATACACATTTATAATATCATCTTTGGCATTTATTTGTGAATCTATTCAGTAAGAGAGACAAGAGAGTGTATCTATTGCCTGTAATATGCTCATTTATTTTTTAATAATTGCTGAAATGCATTACATTCTGTGTTAACAAAGCAATAAATAATTCACTCACTTTTTCTTGCACTTCTAACACTCTTGTAGTTATGACAGATGAATCATCATTAGAGTCAAGGTGAAATTAAGTTTGCAACCCAAATTGCTTCTGTAATGTGATGTACACTACTGTTCAAAAGTTTGGGACAATAAGATTGTAAGAAACGTAAGACGTTTTTGAAAAAAAAAATCCTTTATGCTCACCAAGGCTGCATTTATTTGATTCAAAATACAGTAAAAACTGATAAATTATGAGATAATACTACAAGTTAAAATAACTCTTTTTTTCCATTTAAATATATATAAAAATTACATTTATTCCTGCAACATTACTCCAGTCTTCAGAGTCACATGATCTTTTATAAATCATTCTAATATGCTGATTTGCTGCTCAAGAAAGTTCAAAAGAACAGCGATAATTTGTAATAGAATTCATTTGTAACCTGTCTTTACTGTCACTTTCAATCAATTTAATGCACCCTTGCTAAAAATATGAATTATTTTTTTCCCCCAACTTACCTCTTAAATTTGATATGTTGACTTTAAGGCCTTTTAGAGTAGCAGAAACATTTTATGCACTAAATAATACAACAGTAGAATTTGAATACTTTGCATATTTTGATAAGCTGAATATTTACAATAATTTATACACATAACTATCACCATCCGTTCTAGCCCTGTGATTTGTCGTTATTCAGAAAAGAAAGTTTATCCAGGTAGGTCATTGCTTTGCACACTACCAAACTGTAATAAGTCTCCAGCATGCCACAGCTCCTCCCCTTCCCCGCCCCTAAATCCCGCCAGGCCATGCCCATCATCCCCACCCCCATCCCGGCAGAGCTGAATAGGAAGTTGTAGCAGCAGGGATTATAGCGGATGTGTCGGTCGCCAGAAAACCGAGCGCTGTGAGTGGCCACCACACCTGCCCGTCTTGCACACAGGCCAATCAGGGCGTTGGAGGGAAGGGGCAAAGATACATCCTCAGCGGCGACGTAAACTTTTCTCACAACGTCTTGAGACAGAAGAAAGGCGGGGCCAGAGCAGTAGTCTGGAAGGTACTTCTCAGGGTACACTTGATAGGGCAGGTAATGCGGTTTGTCGGGGTCCCGCTCAGGTGCGGCCCGATGGATGACCCTGCCTAGGTAAAGGTCATCAGGGTGCGTTCTCAGTCCAAGCAGGTATGATGTAAGCGCAGGAAGGTTTACATACACAGAATCCTCAGAAAGGATGATAAATCGGGCTTGTGGACAAAAAAGTAGGATCCATCGAAGTGCCATTTTAACTTGTTCCCAGTGTCCTCTCTGCCAGTCACCCCTTGAAACACCTCCCTCGAACTGCACAATGTCACCGTAGCGTGCAGACTCCTCCCTCATCATGTCAAGCTCCGCCCCTAAATGGGAGGAGTCGAGGAAAAACAAAGTCCGCACGGCAACGTTGTGTACCGACGTCTGATTGGCCCAGGAGTTTCGCACCGCCTCCCTCTGGCTCGAGTTTCCAGGGGAACTCAGGACCAGCGTGAGGATGAGGAGGTCCTGATGATGAGGGCAGGGTTCGGTGTTAATGGGGTAGAGCTGTGAGTTGTTGAGCCTGGTCTCAGTCAGGTCTAGTTTGCGTGCACGTTCCCGGACCTCCAGGACAAAGCGGTCAGTGTAAGCGGCGGGAGACGACTGCAGAAGAAACTCTTCCACTATGTCGCCGCCAAACAGCAGCGCATGAAACAAGATGACGTTACACAACAGGAAGCACCACTGATGAGTCTGCAGCCGGAAAACACAGATCTGAGAGAGGCGAACAAGAAATGTGACCAAACTAGATTTTTGCATTCTCTGAAGAATATGCAAGTGGTGTTTGCTAATAGCAATCCATGCTAGGATTGTTATCCCGTTGCTAAGGTGTACTGAATAGTTTTTAATTGTTAAAAACCATAAAAAATATTTGTATTACTTAAAATAAGATACACATTGAACTTAAATAAAATAAAATATAAAAAATTGAACTTACTTTATTTCAGTTAGTTGCCAAGGCAACATTTCGTTTTTTTATTTAGTTTAACTTTAAGTACTAAAATAACTAATTGAACTAAACAAATAAATAAATTATAGATATGTTTTTTAAAATAATAATAATAATAATGACAAAAACACAACAAAATTACTCAAACGTTTAGTAAAATCAAACTGAAAACAATATAAAACAAAACAAAAAACTACAATAATATATAAATTATACTACAATTACACTGCTAGGGAGTTGGTAGGATTGTTTGGGTGGTTACTATGGTTTTAGATTAATACCAGTTTTTCAGTACATTTATTTTATCTCTATATTTATTTTAGAATATTTTTATTTTAGCTTTAATTTTAGGGCTATAAGTGTTAATGCATAATAAAACTGCTATGATTTAAATATGTTTTAACAACATTACATTTCACAAGGCTTTATTGCTATTTTGGTATGTAGTGACATTTCAATAATTTAATCAAGGCAGTTATAAACCCTTAATGTTCATAAATTTAGACATTCGTTTAGATTTTATTTTAGTTACTTTTAAGGTTATAAAAATATTTTCCAATATTTTCCATATTCTTCCAATTATGTTATTTTTTATTTTTTTATTAATAAAAAGTGTTTATTTTATCTTTATTATTAGTTGCCACTAAAAAGTATAACCATCACTGATACAATCAGTTGCATTTTTTTTTTTTTTCAAATCAAATACACATACTGATAAATCTCTGCTAAAAGGACCATGCAGCATGAAAATGGTTTATTCTGGTTTTGTGCTTAGCTGCTGAACCAGCATGGGCAAGGAAAATCTAAGTCAATCAGCATGATTTCTGATGCTGTAGATTCTGCTAGTTAAGCAGTTAACCACCTATCCAAAACACGACATATGCTGGATATAAAGAGAGGGGCCAGATGCATAAACTGATTAGACTAGTCTTAAAAGTTAGTCACCTAATTTGTTTCTGCAAGACTGGTCATAACTTTTTTTAAAAGCAGTTGCATTATATTGGTCTAATTTAAATCCGATAATTAAGGCTAGTTAGTCAAACTAGTTCTTAAAACAAAGTCTTAACATGGTGACTATGTTAATGCAACTGGCCCCAGAATATTCTAGAACAGTGCAAATAGGCCATTAGCACTAATGGAAAGGAACGATGATAGAAACTGAGGACAAATATTTACTTACCTTCATGATTGCTCTTTCTTTCCTTCTTTCTTTCTTTCTAAATCAGTTTGAATTCCTATTGAGTTTTCTGGCGCATGAACTAGAGTGCGTGCTGCTCACCTGGACGTCGTTTCTGCAGTAAGCTGACACCAGGCAGGTAATGGTAACCTAACACAGCTCCATCTCCACTGGGCAAAGATGTCCAGCTTCACCTACAGTAATAATGGATGATGTCAGGATACATTACTCAAGAGCAACTCACACACAGGCTGTTCTCAGACTGCTTATATTTCCCTCGGCCCATATCATAACTACCGTTATGTTCTGATCTAACAGAACATTTGAAAGTAACAAGTTGTAGAAAATTCAGATGTACAAAATAAATGCCATTTTACATAATATTGGGACTATATAGTAGATTTGTTCATATTATTACCGTTGGATTTTCTGAAAAGTGTGCTTTCGTGCTTAGGTAACACTTTACAATAAGGTTTCATTGTACGTTATGTACCTACATCAGTTAACATGCATGAACGAACAAAAACAATACTTGAGCTGCATTTATTAATCTTTGTTAATGTTAATTTTTACATTCAGTAATACATTTCAAATCAAAAGTTGTAAAATTTTATATTTACATTTACAAATACATTTTCAAATCAAAAGTTGTGTCTGTTAACAAACTTAACATTAGTTAGTTTTGTGTATTTTTGCGATGTTGGAGCCCCTTGCAGTAAGTGAGTGGAATTCACTGTGGTAATTATAGTGAATAGCTGTCCAAAGACATTAGAAGGTGAGCCTGCAACCTTTAGCTGAAAAAGCGTAATGGCTAATGCTGACGGAAAGGAGACCAGAGGTCATTTTTTGAATGGATAGCAATAGAGGAGAGGCTTCACTACACTGAATAAACAGATTTTTAGAGGAAACAGCTTATCATTTAATGAATCGACAGCCTATCGGCTAATCTTCAACATGTTTTACAGTAAACAATACTTTTGGATTGAACTATTTTTGGAGTTTACACTGAAAAAAATTCTGCTTTATAAGAGAAGTCACTAACTTTTTGCGACAGGTGGGATTCAGCTTATGGCACTTCTCATTCATTCCTATGGTATCCGTAAACGGCGGCTGAGTGTCGCACAAATCTTGACTGAAATTTAGTGACATCAAGGCTGTAATGTGATTGGTTATTAAGGCTCACGTGATCCAAGTTGACCGTTACACTTTCTCCAATAGTAAGTAATACAGACCCTCCCATCTCCCTATAGTAAGACGATCTCTGGCTGTACTCGTGTGTTTGTTGCTGCCGTAAAGCAATCCGCTCTTTTAGCAGAATTTCATACCCGCTCACCAAACTTACATACTCCCAGAAGTTTGGTAAAGAAACAGAAGCCATTCGCTTCATTAGATGTCATTGTACCATCAGAATGACTTTGAAACTGATATTTCAAGTATGTTGCTTTAAATAGACTGAGTGTGAACTAACATGAACAAACAACGATTGTATTTTTATTACCTACTAACATAAACAAAGGTTAATAAATGCTGTAAAACATATTGCTCATAGTCAATGCTAATAATGCACTAATGTTAACAAATGAGACATTGTAAAGTTGCCGAAGAGAAGTTTGAAATGGGCTTCTTTTTTAGTTGAAAAAAATAGTAAAGATAGCTCCATAGCAAACCGAAAAATAAAACTCAATGGGTTGTATTTTGTGATCATGATATGACTAGCTAAAATATATATAAATAAAAAATAAAGCCTATTTTTAAAAAGCATTTTATTTCAGGTAGTTGCAGAGGAAACATTTCTTTTTTTTTTACTTGAAGTACTAAAATTATGGAAGCCCGTTTCTGCCACTGAATAAAAAATAAAAAAGGTAATTGCGACTTTTTATCTCACAATTCGGACTTTTTTTCTCATAATTGCGTGATACAAACTCGCAATTCTGCAAAATAAAGTCAGAACTGTGAGATATAATCTCGCAATTGCGAGTTATAAAGTCAGAATTGTGAGAACATATCAGTCCCCCTCAAAATTGGACATTAACTCGCAATTGCGAGTTTATATCTCACAATTCTGTGAAAAAAAGTCGCAATAAACTTTTAAAAAAATTATTATTATTCAGTGGCGGAAACGGGCTTCCATATAAAATAAATTAAAATTAATTTAAAAATAATAAAAAATAAAAATAACTACAACTAAACTAAAATTTAAGTGAAAACATTAAAGATCTAATTCAAAATATTAGAAAAAACTATAGTAGTATATCAGTGTTACCAAAATAACACTGTTCCAGAGCGCCATGTAAAAATAAAGACTAGGCCTGTCATAAAGCGTGTGATGTAATTTATGTGTTTGTGTGACAGTGAGTGTGTTATGGTTTGTTCCTGGTGTGAACATTTGTCTTCTGTAAGAATGAAAGACGTGTGTGTGATGATTCATATGTCAGAAGAAGAGCTATTTCCCCTCGTCCACGATCACATTTACATGTTGTGCATCATTCACTGTCAGCACTAACCTGCATACCTACATATCACACAAACAATCTCTCTCTCTCTCTCTCTCTCTCTCTCTGTCAGTCACACACACAAATAAAGATGAGTGAGGCTGTGTCTCGTACATGATGTACTGCAGAGAACAAGAGAATAAAGACAATCAGTGACACACAGTTTGTCAGCAGGAAAAGAGCAACATAATGACATCAGAGAAGTGAGTACATTCATAAACACATTCATGACAGAAAGACATACATGAAAAAGATTCTATTGAAAAACATAAATATAATGCATTGGAAACCATCTCAAACAGTCATTTTATGTTCTATGGATTCAAATGAGAAAGTGTGACTCTGCAGGACTCGCTTTTTAAGGTTTGTGTGGTTTAGATGTATCAGGAGGACTGTAAACAGTAATTGTGGCTGATATTAATCATTTCATGAAGGCACATTGCCATTGCCACAGGAAGCAGTCCCATTTGCATGCCAAGTGTGTTCTTATGACTTGCTACTGATATATTTTATTATAGATTTTATTTACTGAACTTAGTCACATTACGTATATTGTAGATTTACTCTTATTAGTGTGTAAAGCAATTCAAATAAATTAAAAATGAAATCATTACATTTAATTAGGTTATACTGAATAAAAAATATATTATTTACAAATTTTGCTGTTATTAAAAATAAAATAGTGTGCTTTCAAAATCCATGCAGTTTTTTAAAAAGTGTCTTTGTCCCTGCACTTTGTTACGCTGTGACCTTTTCTCCCAGAGTATAAAAATAATGGTATGCACTTTCTCACATCATATTTCTTTGTCTGCTGTTTCTTTACGATTACCCTCGACAAGCATAAGAGTAATTCTGTTATGGAAAAACAAACTTTAAGTGATTATTTTGCAGAAAAAAAAATCTGAATGCAAAGCACAAAATGTTGAGTGTAAATGTGGTTTAATGATATTTGCTAATTAAGGTGCTTTTAAGACTATTGTCATGCATGAATGGAAGCTTATTCTTTTGGAAATCAGACTTTTTTTCTCCCAATTATGAGATTATATCTCACAGTTGAGTTTTTATCTGTTTTTCAATTTTGACTTTAACTTGCAATTCTTTCTCCTTTTATCTCAAAATTCTTCTCACAATTCATACTTTTCTCACAATTCTGAGTTTATATCTTACAATTCAGATTTTTTTTCTTGCAATTCTGAGAAGAAAAGCCTTAGTTGGAGTCTGTAACTTTTAGTTGTGAGATAATAATATTCTTAGGAAAAAAATTGGAATTATGAAATAAGAAGTCACATTTTCCTTTTTATTTTTGTTTATTGCTTGGTGGAATGGCGGACAGTAGTGAAGTATTTTTACTCTGCTTTTTTCAAGTGTATGTTCTTAATCAGAGTGTTTTTCTTTAGAAAACTTTTACTTCACAACATTCCAAAGCATAATATTGGACTTTTTACTGCACTATGTTTCATAATAAATATCATTTAATACTTAATTAAACTAGAAATCTAATACTTTCTTACTTTTACTCTTGAGTACAAGAAAGTACTACATTTTTTATGTTATACATATATAGTATAAAGTATTAAAGGTAAAAAACAAACAAAAAACTTTTATTTATGAAATGTAGTGCAGTAAAAAATGTATGACATTATGCTTTGGAATGTAAGTACAAGTTTTCCAAAGAAAACACTCTGATAAAGTACAGATGCTTTTTAAATTTACTTGAGTAAAGTAAAAATGCTTCGGTCTACTAATACTTCTACTACTGTCCACCTCTGGGGAAACAAGCTTCTATAGTTTCCTGAATGTTCATAAAGGTTTAGATACGAAAGACTAAAAAGTCAGTAGACTATACTTAAATAAATGATACTAAGTTATACTGTATTCTTCTGATGAAAAGAGATTTAGTGATCAGGAGGATATTTGAGAACAAGTGTCTCACCTCACTTCCAGGCAAAAGGACTGTGGGATTTTATGACTAGTTCCAGCAGCCTTTCAATCACACTCCATAGGGCATTCCCATTTCTGTCAGTCTTTGTCTCTGATAATTATGAGTTTTAAAAGTCATTGGTTGAGTGTGATATCTGCCAGAAACCCATGATGACTGGTTGTGAAACAGTTTCGGCTCTGGGTTGTCATGGTAACAGCACTGGTTGCCAGGGTGATGATTTCATTATCGGCATAGGGAAACAGTATGGTGAATTGGTGACCGGTTTAGCACTCGGGATTTCATGGTATTAAGTTATATGACAGTGCAGACACTTCTCAGGGTGACAGGAGTGTCCAGTTGTCGCAGCTTGATTGTGTTTTGATTGTCAATGCAATTATTTCCTCTTGTCAGTTTGTGTGTGCGTGAAGACTGCATTCTGTGCACACTACAGACGTGTGCGATGTGGAGCAATGTTTGTTGACAAGACGTGATATATTTCATTGAGGCGACCCCTGACCCCTGACACGCACAACCCCCATCCTCTCAGCTGTTGTCACGCTGAAACACTGCACTTACCTAACATAGCACTGCAAAGCACACAGAAACGTCTCTGAAGAAAGAGCGAGAGCAGAACACCAGAAAAGAATGAGCAGTGAAAGCAGACAGAGTCAAGGGCATTCAACTTACACCCACATGTATGACTCACAACTGCGCCGGTGTATATCAGAAAAGATTGATCGGTAAAGGTCGGCTCTCATTGAAAAAAATATAGTTTAGACCAGACATGGTTGTGTAAGACTGAAAATTATTTTTATTTAAAAACCTACTGGCCAAACGTGTAAATGCAACAAAAATTCAGCCCAAACATTCATTAACATCTTTTATTAATTTGTAGGGCTTGTTTTTGTGTGTTGTATGGAGGGCTTTCAGAGAGGTTATCAATAGCAATATAGCTTTGAAAGCATAAGATCTCACCCTCCCTGCAAATCACTCTCCAAAGCCACACCTCCTCCAAAACACATGAAGGTGCGCAGGCAGAGTCAGTTGACACAATGAGAGATGGCGGAAGGTTGAATGCAATGCTGTCAGATTACCTTATGTCTCATTCACCAGTGAGAAAACATTACAGTACAAAGACCATAATATTACAATAATAACGCCTTCCATTCTTGCTCACTCTACAATAACGTAATGTAACGCATTGGTGTCGTATCATATCTGCGCGAACAGGGCACACATAGGTATGCAAGTCGTAGCCCATGGTCCTACACCTTCCACAGACAATGTAAATACATATAAATACATTTAGACCACTTAACTTAGTGATTACTATCAGGATGTGAAGAGAGCTTCAACCAGCATAACAAAAAATGTTATTGAACCAAATCACTTACCCTGCCTTTAAGTGACTGAAACCACACATATGTAGCCTAAAAGTAAAAAGTATAGCACTCAAATGCAGGATTGACAATGGTATTCTGCTGCTGTGTGAGTCCTCAAGTTTCTCTAATACTTTGGTTCCTAGATATGGCTCAGTTCCTGGATCCCATGTAAGTCTGTAGGATTTGTCCCCTTTTTTTATATATATAAAACCAAGTTCTGTCAACATACAACAAACTGCACAATTTGATTCAGTTATGTGCTGAAGTTTACTTAGAGATTTGATTAGGGGTTTGTTCAAGTCCCTGTGAAAGCAATAGTAGAGACGCTGCAATCTTCTGCTCCATCAACAGTGTTGTAATCTACTGTACAGCTTGTTCACAGCAGAACAGATGGGTGTTTTGTTGTTTGCCCACTGTGTTTTAAGTGTGATGAGTTTGCATATGTGTTGTCTGGACATGTTTTTTCAGGATTTCCTTTTTTTATGTGTGTGTGTATGTTCAGCAGACCCTTTAAAGTAGATGAGGACCTCTTGGTCATCAAAAATAGCACCAACCTGCACAGCACCAAGGGTCACTGTCATAGCAACAGCCACTCCACGAGGAATAAAGTCTTGTCCAAAGGAAAACCCTTTGACATGATATATGTAGGTCAGTGTTTATATCAATCTCTTTGTCAATGACTTTCAGACTTTTCTACACCTGCTTAAACATTTGAAGAAGTTTGGTCAGCTGCCACTAGCAACTATAAATGTAAACGGTATATAGTATACATATATAGTATATAGTATGAAATCACAAAAGAAATCTCAGTTGTTTCTCTTTGCATATGTTTTAAATAAATTGTGTGTAGTTGGAGGCTGGAGTAAAGATGACCCTTCCTGTTCAGTTGAGCAGTTCTGCCCCCAATATAATGAGTGGAAAATGACTGCTCCCATGCTCCATCACCGCAGTGACCCAGGGGTGTGTGCTCTGGGCGGAGCCATCTATACTGTGGGCGGTTCTGATGATGTCACCCGTTTGAGCAGCGTGGAGAGGTGGCTGTTTACATCAACTTCTGTCATCGAACTGTCATTCAAATAGTGTTTTTTTGTTAAGTGAATGAAAGATTTGACAACTGATTTCAATAGAGTTTGTTATTAATGTCGCTAAAATAATTTTCATTGCATTTTTTAAAAAGGAGACATGCAGCACATGCCAATAGATTAATCCTAGAATGCGTAATAATAGTTATTGTTTAAAACATTATTGTCTATGATGCCTTAAAATGCTACATGAATGTGTTTGTGTGTTAGGTACGATCCAGAGTGTAACACCTGGTCTGTGGACGTGCCCTCACTTTCTTCGCCACGGTCAAGGGTGTGTGTGTTAGAAATGGACGGATGTCTCATTACGCTGGGAGGTTTTGATGGCATGACCTGCATTAACACAGTAGAGAGGTCTAAACAAACTTGCACATTACAGAGAAATGGATGTCTGGAGATGTGAAGCTCAAACACATACACACTTGTTTTCTGTGGAGTAGGTATGACCCGTTGAAGAACTCCTGGTCTAAGTTGACACCAATGCTGAGGAACAGGGCATCTGCATCAGCCGCTGTCCTGAACGGTCAGATTTACATTGTGGGAGGAACAGATGGAGACATGCCACTGGATTCAGGTACACAAACACACATACATGTGTAGATTTGAAATTAAAAAAACTCAATACTCATTCGTATGCACTAGTGGAGCGTTTTGACCCATTTGAGGGATGCTGGTCTCTCTGCCCAACCATGTCCACTGCAAGGGAAGCTTCAGGATGCACCGTGTTTCTTGGCTGTCTGTATGTGGCTGGAGGACGAGACGAACTTGGTCTGTCATTGAGCACCGTGGAGAAATACGACCCAGACACTCTCCGCTGGAGCCCAGTTAGGGCTATGAACAACAAGAGATTTCAGGTTTGAGGGAATAAGAGCTATAGTAGTCTTTCTGCCATCAATAACTCATCCTCTAGTCATTTCAAACCTGTACAAAGAATATGATTCTGAAATGATTCTGAAGTGGTTTAATTATGGTCTTTGTGGTAAGAATTTTTGTGTGTTATATGCACAGGTCTCTTTAGTGGTGTTTAATGGCTTTCTATTGGCTATTGGAGGATTTGATGGTGTAAGTGACCTTAAAACCACAGAGGCTTATGACCATGAGACAAACTCTTGGAGGTGTGTATTATTTTAAAGTGACTCACTCATATAGAGCCTACAAAGTCTACCAATGTGCAGTTTCCAGTACTGATTGTAGGGGAAATCCACAGAATGGATTTAAATGGTTATTTCACCCAAACATTTTGTCTTCATTTACTCACCCCCAAGTAGTTCCAAACCTGTATAAATTTATTTCTTCTGTTGAACAAAAAATATATTTTGAAGAATGCTGATGGTCCACATTGACGTCCATAGTAGTTTTTTTTTTCCATACTATGGAAGTCAATGGGGAGCATCAAATGTTTATTTGCCAACATTCTTCAAAATATTTTATGTGCCTCAGAAAGAAAGAAACTGTTCTGGAACAACCAAAGAGTAAGTAATGATGACACAATTTTTATTTTTGGGTGAATATATGGTGTTAAATGGAGCTACGCTCTTATTAGCAGTTGAAAGGAATAGTTCTAGGCCTACCAAAAACAAAAGCGAAAACAAACATTCTGTCATTATTTACTTAAGATTTATACTCAACTTCTCTTCATCTCTCACATTTTCTTTTTCATAATTTTTTCTCATTTTGTAGACATTTTGGCAGTATGAAATCCAAGCATCCAGGTGGACATGTGGCTTTGATTAAGGCTGTGTGAAATGTATTGATTGAAGTTTATTGATGATATACATGATAATAAATGAAGTGAAATGAAATTCTGTATAATGGCCTACTGTATAATTTCTTGACCCTCACAAAAATGTACAGCTGTTGTACTGTGTTATTTGGTTTTAGATCATTTCATACCAACAGTGGTAAATAAATATGGTAACCATTCGGTACCGTGGTACAGTGGCGTGCACAGGGGGGGTGGGGGGTGTCACTCCTGACATCTGATCAGCCACCCCTGGTGCCACCCCAAAAATTAAGATGCTACTATTTCATTTTCTTTGTTTAATTGTTATGAAAGAAGCGTTATTTTATCCTCAAACTCAAGGATGCGACGAGTCTGATGTTCCGTATCTATGGAAGGCCAAAAGGGCCAAAAACACATGAATTTTAATGCGGCTTTCACGCATATTTAACACGTATTTAATCAGTTACAGTGGAGGTAAAAACTAATTCAGTCCAACCCAGGTACAGATGCAACAACTGCAGGCTGTGGACATTCTTGCAGGGCCTGTTGGAAGTCCAGCTATTGATGCACTGCAAACCGTAATTAATATTTTACTACAGTAGCTTCCTGTCGATTGGTTCTATTGTAATTTGAAAATAAAACGATATTTTTTTTGTTAATGGATTGTTGACTGATTTTTCAATAAGATTGCCAACTTTTGATTGCTCATCTCCACTGTAACTGATTTCCCCACAAAATGTTCATGCTTTGATGATAACTTATGTTTGATCACTGTTAAAACTAGAATGTCCACTAATGTGTTTATTTACAAAAAAGTATGAGTGGAGAAAAATGAGGAAATTTTATTTTTATTTAATATTTCCTAAAACAGCAATTTAAATATATTATTTCTATAAGCTATACACAAAAAGAAAAGGGAAAAAAAGACAAAAGACAAAATAATTAGGCTGAATAAGCTGATCTATAGCATGTTAAATGGTGGTAGGAATGGTCTTTGAATGGTACACCCCACTAAGCTCACATAAATGGTTTGACCCAAGTCTTCAGCCAATGACACTGACCCCTTCAAACTGATTTTTAACGCTTATTTCACGCGTATTTAACACGCTGATTTTTCAGTGAAATACGTGTTGTTAACGCGTTAAATACGTGTTAAATACACGTGAAATATGCGTTAAAATTCATGCGTCTTTGGCCCTTTTGGCCTTCCATACTCAAAAGCTCCAAAACTATATTTATCGTTTGAAGTTCTTAATAAAGCTAACAGAATTTGAATGCTGAGACTTGGTTTCCTGGTTGACCTGCATTCAAATTCTGTTAGCTCTATTCAGAACTTCAAACGATAAATATAGTTTTGGAGCTTTTGAGTGGCGTGACGGATCCCGCTTTGCCTCAGTTCAAGCGAAGCAGGAGTGCATTCTTATTAGCATGAAGTAAATATTGAATGAACGTCCGATCCATGTTGAAAGATACACTACAACTTAATTAATAGTGTCTCATAATCATTCAATGAGTGTTTCAACCACGGAAAGACAGCAGCTAGGAAACACTAACAGCAGAAAATCCATTCAGTGTCCATAACCTAGTGAGAAAAATGTAGACTAGTAAAAATTTTGCAAAAATTACATTTATATATTTACTCATAATTGCTCTTTTTTATTATAATTAATAAAATGTATGGATATAACATTATGAAAAATGGTCTAATATGAATTTGTATACAAAACAATTGGTAGGCTTTTAACCCTATATCAATAGGGTTCCCTGTATAGTTTAGATTAGAAATATTAAGAAAAAATAAAGTGTACATTACCTGCCAAATCAGTAAGATTTTTAATGTTTTTTTTTTTTTAAGAATTCTCTTCTGCTCACCAAGCCTGCATTTATTTGATCCAAAATACAGCAAAAGCAGTAATGTTGTGAAATATTTTTTACTGTTTAAAATGACTGCTTTCTATTTGAATATATTGTAAAATGTAATTTATTCTTGTGATTTCACAGCTGAATTTTCAGCATCATCACTCCAGGCTTCAGAGTCACATGATCCTTCAGAAATCATTCTAATATGCTGATTGTTGCTCAAGAAACATTTTATTATTATTATTTATTATTATTATTATTATAAATATTTAAAACAGTTGAGTACATTATTTTCAGGATTCTTTTAATGAATATAAAGATCCAAAGATCAGCATTTATCTGAAATAAAAAGCTTTTGTAACACTATACCATTCAAAAGCTTGGGGGAAGAAATTATATAAATTAATACTTTTATTTAGCAAGGGTGCTTCAAAAATTGATCAAAAGTGAGGATAAAGACATTTATAATGTTACAAAAGATTTCTATTTCAGATAAATGCTGTTCTTCTGAACTTTCTATTCAACAAAGAAACCTGAAAAAATTCTATTTGGCTGTTTTCAACATAATAATAATAATAATAAATGTTTTTTGAGCAGCAAATCAGAATATTAGAATGATTTCTGAAGGATTATGTGACTGGAGTAGGCTAATAATGCTAAACATTCAGCTTTGAAATCACAGGAATAAATTACATTTTAAAATATATTCAAATAGAAAGCAGTCATTTAAATAGTAAAAATAGGCTGCTTTTGCTGTATTTTGGATCAAATACATTTGCCGTTCCCTGAACAACATTTACAAAATTCACAGTAGCTTCCAAGTTAATGTTAGATCTTTTGCTCCAACCACTGGTTAATGAGGTGATAGAAGTAAGATAAATAAGTTTCATTATATTAACATTTGAAGTTAAGGTAGGAATGTGGGGTATATGTATGGAAGCAGAATAATGACAATAGTTTTTGAAACATAAAGCATGCTGAATTCCACAAATCATTTTTATGACTTATTATCATTTTATTAAAATTGCATTTTAATGCCTTGTATTTCCAGGGCTTGCATTTTTAGGTCCTGAAATTTAACATAGTTGTTTATTTAAGCTGTGAATATTTCAATTCAAAATATAATTCATATTCACATTCCAGAATTCACTTACAAAATATTCAGTCTGTTTAAAAATACGATGTATATAATGTTCGACAGGCAAATTTCGGTCATTTTATTTAACTTTCCAATTTCGCAGCTACAAATTCAGTGGAGCACCGATGCATGATCTCCAGCTGCTGTCAGCCGCTCACCAGCAGGTGGCGCAAGCGGCGGTTGATGAAGGCCATATGTGGATCAAGTTATTCATTTACAAAAACTGATTTGCAGAAATGGAGCAAGCACTAAGTAGAAGTTTTGATTACCGGGGCCAGTATAAACATGTGGAAACGCTGATTGTGTGTATGTTTAATTCAACATCTTAGCTGTTTCCCGTAGCCTACATTTAAGCAGCTTTCTCTACCACAAAGTAGAGTTATAAAGTTATAATGCTCTTTTACCCAACTCTGAAGTACAGAACTAACATTACATCTGAGGAAGACATATATTGCTTTCGGTTGCTTAGTTTCTGTAACTTTGTATCATGGCTTGTGTGATGCTGTGCTGTATATAATACTGGACTTCCCCTCATACCTCAAACTCCAGGATTCCCCAACGACGCGCAAACTAATAATCATTGAACTAATACAGTGATATAAGACCTCAGATCTCAGAATACACTTTATTGATGATGATTATGCGAACTATATACAGGCATGCAAATGAGGTCAGAAGAACGCAACGCGCTACATTTTCATTGCTTTCCCTTACCACTGATCTATAGAGTCGACAGTCCTACAAAGATATCAATACCACGAACAGTTTTAACAGTAAGCTATATATCGACATAAAAAATGAGTTCAAAACCACCTAGGTGTATTGTTGCTGCAAATGTAAACCGGAGAAAGCATTGACGCGTTATCGCACCCAAGGGGTCGTCTGACAATTCCACCGACTGGGTTAAAACGTCCAATGTATTTAAATTAAAATGACTTTTAACATTTGAAATAACACACTGTCAAATTATAAAGCTTGTATTGTTCATAGTGGTTTACTACAGATGAGATTTTGACAATACCTCCCTTTATATATATATATATATATATACAGTACACAATTATTTACATATAAAAGATCCCTGAAAAGGTTTTTTTTCATGTTCCAGCAGTTCTAGTATGTTGTTAGATACAGAACTGACTTACTACAGGTTAGATTTTGCCAATATCTCCCTTATGGTATGTACAATTCACAATTTAAAACAAAAACAAAAAAATCTGTAAGACCTCAAAAGGAATTGTTCATGTTCCAAAGGTTGTAGTATAAAATATTGATGTACTTTATGTACATTAAGGGCAGTATTAGCAAAATTTCACCTATAGTAAGTCAGTCTAGTCACTAGGAATGGACTACAACCTTTGGAGCATATTTAAAAAAGAAAGAAAAAAAAACTTTGTGAATTACAGTAATTTCTTAAGAATAATTATGTACTGTATGTACAGTGAGGAAGATGTTGGCAAAATTTCAACTGTAGTAAGTCAGTCTGGTCACTAGTAACATACAACATTTGGAATACGAAAAATCCCATTTTGGTGAATTACTGTAATTTTTTTTCTTAAAAATATTTGTGTAGTGTACATAGGGAAATTATTGTCTAAGGCGAGTTATTGGCAATATATATATTTAGTCAGTTTGAGTAAATTATTCATTTACTGTAAACATTAATTACAGTAAATTATAAATTATTGGAATTTAATAATTCAATTTAAATAATTTAATAAATTATTACTTCGTTTTGTACTGTGAGGTAAATTTGCAGACAGTCCCTAAAGCAGCCTAGGCGAATATGCAGCGAATATCAAAGCTAAAACTATAGCGCTTGGTTTTCTATGGGAGAAAAAATGGTTTGGTGAAACTTGTTGGTTGTGGGCTCATATTCTGGGCTCATCTGCTTAAATGTACATAATATACAGTAATATATTTTATTAATTAGATGCTGAATTTAATCATTATCACTGAGGCAACCACGTTAAGTGTTTTCTTTATGGGAAATGTTTAACGTGCAGTTTTGCGCGTTCCGTAACTTGCGTTCATATCCTCATCTGTTTGCATCATCAGTATCTGAGTTTGGTCTTTTAATAAGCTTGTTTGAGATGAGCAAAATCTGCACAGAACCGATCACCGCGAGATGCATGAAGGTTAGAAAAGTGTCCGAGTTTTTTATTTTATTATTTTATTTTTTTATTAAACATATAACATTCACAGGGGATACAGCAATAAAATACATACACAAGCAGAATACAAAACAGTAAATACCTCAATAATAGTAATAACAAAAAAGAAATATAAAGAGAAAAACAAATAAATAATAGTTACCATAAACATCTTTTAAAATAAATAAATAAAAAGTGTCTGAGATACGTCCGCCTTGTTCTGATGTCATGCTGACTTGAGCCAAAAAACTCTGGTGACGGCAAGGCGGCTGTGTCTGATTGAGCAGTTGCGTGCTGATCAAAAGCATGATGGGAAACGACTTGTCTCTGTGTGAGATATGTGATTGTTGTCATATTTCTATAAAAATTTAAAATACATGTTTGTTTTAAAGTAGAAATGGATGATAAACAAGCCTTTCGTATGGGATTAAATAGCAAGCACTTCGAGTGTCCTGTTCATCATATTTATATTCATATAAAAGCAACAGAACTGAAATTATATCACATTTATTAGCAGCACAGCACACAAGTGAGAATAACGCGATATCTGTTCCACTTCGAGAGGGCAGAACTGTCCGTCTTGACTGCACTTATTTCACTCCTCCCCTCACTGCAGCCGCCTACATTTCAGCCGAGGCGCATCTCAAACAAGCCTAATAGCTGTTATTGTGTTAGTGCACTACTGAGCCCCGAAATGTGTTTTCTTTAATCGATTTCTGAGTGAAATAGCATGAAACCTTGCGCGTTCGTTCATATTTTACATCTGCTTAACTGTCGATATAGTTCGCATAATCATCAATAAAGTGTATTCTGAGATCTGAGGTCTTATATCACTGTATTAGTTCACTGAGGCGCGTTAAGCGTCGTTGGGGAATCCTGGAGTGTGACATATGAGGGAAACCCCGGTATTACAGCACAGGGTCACACAAGCCATGATACAAAGTTACAGAAACTAAGCAACCCAAAGCAATATATGTCTTCCTCAGATGTAATGTTAGTTCTGTACTTTAGGTTTGGGTAAAAGAGCATTATAATCTCCTTTGTGGTAGAGAAATCTGCTTACATGTAGGCTACAGGAAACAGCGAAGATTAATTAAACATATCACACAATCAGCGTTTCCACATGTTTATACTGGCCCTGATAATCAAAACTTATACTTAGTGCTTGCTTCATTTCTGCAAATCAGTTTTTGTAAATTAATAACTTGATCCACATATGGAAATACAATGCATTATAATGCAAGCACTGTTAATTGCAATGCATCTTTTTTTCGATTTGTGGAATTCAGCATGCTTTATGTTTCAAAAACTATTGTCATTATTCTGCTTCCATATGTATGTGAAGTAATCAGCAATCGATTTATTAATGTTTTTTTATGCCAGGTTGGAGTTACACTGATTTTCTGTCATGGTCTATGGACCCCCTGAATTAGCCTTGGCCACCCCATGTATAAAACTCTAGCTCCGCTACTGTCTATGTGATTACTTTTTTTCTGGCAGGGGGAATCACAATTTTAAAATTCCCATGACCATGGTAACCCTTATACCTGTAAACATCATTCAATGGTGTAGTCTGCCTTGTCTAAGAAATGAAGTCTAAAACTCTGTTGCTATGTTACTGTGAATAGATGTAGCCTTGGCAACTAAAAAGACTCTTGATGTCTTTTTACAGAGTAATAGTTATTATTCATGATGAATAAGATGCTGTTCAAGGCTGTCCAGTACACGGCGCTGTGTCTGACACTTTAAAATGCCACGGCGATCTTACCTCTCAATGTTATTTGATGTAGAAGTTGAGAGACTCCGGTACGCGCCACAGGTTTTATTTTAAAAATCATAAAGTTCAAGTGAAGCTGGATTGAATATCAGATCCGCTTATTTTTCATATTAGGCTTTGATATTTGCTCACCATGTTTTTTGGGTAACATACTTTTACCTCAAAAGTTTTTACCTCAGAAAGTTTTTATCCGTCTACTTGATTTGGACAGTTTGACCGTTGACTGGATAACGGTTTTTTTTTTCAAATCATAAAGCGCGCGATGCCTGAAGCTCTGGCTCACGAGGAAGATAAAGTGGCAGTGACGTTTCCGTCCGCGCGCCGCTCGCCGGATGAAAAGATGAGCGGCGCGTGCTACACCAACCACACATTTGAATACGATGATGGGAGCACGCGCACCGCGCGCCTGAGGTAAAGTGCGCGCACAGATGTCTTCAGTACCAAGTTTGAAATTAGATAGACAGATAAACCATAATTTATCATCATTTCATAATCTTTGTAATTTTCATCTTCTCTCATTTTTTAAACTACTTTTAAATTAGCCCAAATTCCGTGAGAACGCGTTCTGTTCTGTTCTGTACATTTATTATGGTAAATTTTGTTTTTGTAATACAGTTATTACCCTCAAAACGTCACAGGCTTTTCTTCAAAAGACACTTTGGACTAGCTTCTTTTTTAAATGTCAAATAGTCTCTTTACCACTATGTCTCTGTGTCTTTTCTCTCACTGTTAGTCCAAGATGTGGGGGCAGAGGGGTGGTCTTAAATGTGCAGGACCTCGAGATGGCCGCTGGAGCATCTGTTGTTCCATCCCTTCAAACCTACTTCCGGTTCCGAGACCTGTTGCTAGGAGACCAGACATTTCATGATGACAGGTACATGCATAGTGATGTTTATTACCAGTGCTGGGTAGTAATCGATTAATCTCTGGATTAAGTACTTGTAATGATATTACATTTTAAAATGCTCACAATCAGATTACAGTTACTTTTTATACACTAAATGATTACATAGTATTCACACAATGGCAGTAATTTATTCATGATTTATTGATCCACCTTTCTACCTAAAATTTTCCTTTCTAAAAAACTCTACCGCTTATATACATTTGAAAAGTCTTCCAGGTTCGTGGAACTGAACACACCAGCTAGTTCATTCACAAACCAGTTTGGGAAACCCTGGTGTAACGTAATGTTTAAAACGTGTCATAATGTTGATAACAAATGGCCAGCAGCCAGAATTACATCCAAAAGACCAGCAGATAAAATGAAATAATGTTTGTTTAGCTTTAACCTGGCAGACAATACAATGGGCGAAATAATATAAGAATGGTAGGTTAGTCAACTGGTTAGTACTTACTGACATCACAAAAAAATGTTAGGCTAGAAGTGCAGGCAGGCAGATGTGCATTTCAACTAGGCATCAAAAATCGAATACTTCCCTAATATAGTATGCGAAAAACATGAGTTGTGTTTCCAAATTTATAGTATTTGAAAAAGAGTATGCGAAAAGAACCTGGATGACTTACTACTTCCGGTGAGATTCTGAAGTGCGCATTCGATGGACACTTAATATCCCATGAGCCCGCTGGAGAGGATTTGTGAATGGCAGTGAAGCAAAGCAACTAATGCTTTAAGTCACATAAACATATCAACATGGCAGATGTGGTATGTCTGAATTTGATTCATATTACCCATATTCATACTATATAGCACATACTTTTTTTAATGGTAGTGAAGTAAATTCAAATTCAAATGTAGCATCTGATCAGACAGTGTGCTATTTTGGACGCACCGAGAGTGTTTGTATTGTATGTAAAGTAAGCAATTGCACTGCAACATGCTAAATACACTTAGCAACCACATAGCGATGTCTTGGCAACCAACCAGAACATTCAAGGATCTTGGTGTTGAGTTAGCACCACAGAAAATACAAAAATCTAGTCATGTTTGCATTTGTTCTTTAAACTGCTGAACAAGAGAACAACAAAATATGTCCTTGGCTATTTGATTCTGGCAAGCCTTGAATGTTAAGAAAAAGTCGTGCGTGTGTGTGTGGGCACATGGCCACATCTCTCCAGATCGACAGAAATAGCCTCTTGAGCAGGTTATTATCTGTAATTTCCTGAGAACAGGAGGGAGAGAGAGGGTGGGCATTGCGGAAAGGTGGAAAGTGAGAATAAACCAAAGAATTGCTCATTTGACTGAAATATTTCAATTATCTTTTGGTGAGCTTGAGTCGCTCCTTCATTCAGAGTTCTCTTTGTAAGCACTTTATTTGTACTTTCCACCATCACAAAGACAAACACGCTTGAGGCATGTTGCTATGATGACAATCATTCACTATACAAATATCATGTATGTTTAATAAGCTTTATGCATTAATAGAATGCATATAACGGTAGGTTTGCCACAGCTGTTTTGCACGTCAAAAGCGTCCAGCTTATGCCTATTTTTAACAAACAGATGCTAGTAAAACGAATAAACAATTAAAGTGCACTGAAATTTGAATGCAGAGACATACACGACAGAGAGACCAAGCAGAACTCTGGCAGGGAAGCGCACGCTTGCGCGCCTGCAATCAAGAGTGTGTGGGCGGGTTATTTTGAACCATGCCGCTGTAGATTATGCACTTCCATAACAATCCTCTCAGCTCAGATCTCCGTACATCCTCGTCTAGAAAGCCTCTGGGTTTTCTCTGTTATGGAACAGAAGAATGCGGTGCCATCCTGGGTTAACCCAGCTCTGGTCAACTGGAGGCTGGACTCTTTTGGTAGCGATACTGGCCAGAGGTAGGATACGGCATCTCTAAGAGTCACTGCAGTCTTGTGCATGATTGAATACATGATTGATAAATGTTCACTGAGTCTGGCTTATTTGCTGTTTTCCTCAAGCTGGAAAACTGTAGTGGATTTCAGGTGCTGATGAGTGCTTCACTTTTCAGTTGTTGTCAAAGTTTTTTTAGTATTCTTTATAAGATTATTACCAGTTTCACAGTGTTTATATGTAAACCATGCTAAATACAATCGCCCATGAATTTTATAGCTGGAACATATGGAATATTTTGGACACAGGTCGTAATGTTGATGGTTTCATCTCACTTTATGACGGCAAATAAAACCACCGCTCCTGTGGTCTCCATGGGAACTAGCAGACACATCGCATCTCCAGTGAAGATGTCTGAGATTGTAATGTAGAGAATTGCTCTTAGTGCTGAACTATGTAAACAGAGTAAAACATGGTGCTGGAAAGAATAAAAAAAGTCTTTATGCGTCAAAATATCACTGATTGGTTTTACACCCGCATGCACAGGAAAACTCACACATAATGGCACATATAGAGATGACGGCATTTCTACTGACATTATATAACATGATTTATGCATTGTAATCATTTACATCGATATCTACATATTTGATGCATAATGTGTCTGCTTTTTAACAACAAGATTTTAGGTTAAAATTGTGCATATTTCACCATTTTTAATCTGATTTTGCTTTTACTAATTACATTTAAATAGTTCTAATATATGCATGCATGATGATAATTATAAAATAATTCACAAAATGCTGTTTAAAACAGTATTAGATGGAGTTTAGCGTGTCACACCTCAGGACTTTCTAAAAGTATTTCACCTACCCACATGCACGAATACACACTTTCACCCACACTGACTGTATAACGCAGCACTGCTGGCAGACCCACCTTCACCAATGTAAAGCTTTCATGATAAAGCAAACATTTATTTTCCCACTTTTATTTTCTCTCCATTTGACTGCCTATATATTGCAAGTGCAGTTGGTTGAAACTATGTTTTTCACCTCATGTTTTGTTGTCCTTTTTTAAATACATTTATTACAGTGCCCCCAAAAAGTAATGGGACAGTTAAGTCACACTTTAAAATTATGTATCAATAATTTTTCTTTGCAAGTTTTGGGTTGTCACGTAATAGAACACTGGATGTAAATGGCATGATGCACATAAAATCTAAAAATACAAATTAAAAAACTTAATTAGATGGATTTTTTCTTTGTTAAGTAAACATATACTTGAACTTAAATAAAAACACATTTATCGAATAAATTCCTGGATGTGCAACAAAATGTGACTTTGCCTCAACAGATCATGTGTCTGGATAACTGGACTGGTGCAATTTCATTGCATATCTTCTCAAATGTTGTCAAATGCCAGAGTCTGTCATCAAAATGATTTGGTATAATTTCTCACATCAATGCATTCCCAAACATCAGGCATTCACCTCTGAAAGCAAGATAACATCGTTTGTCATTCGTTTCATCAGCAGTGTTTATTGCAGGATTCATCTGCATGCTCTGAGGCGCAAGTAATTATTATGTAGGGAAAAAGAGACTTCCTCTGGTGCAGCAGCTCTTTATTATTTTATTATTGATACTTTGTTCTCTTTAATACATGGGATGGAAATGGTGCTTTACTAGCAAATGTTTTAATGTGATATTCTGATTTTACCAAGTTTAATCCACAACAGACCTAATGTCACAATCATTCAGTTGTGATTTTAGTTAGTGATTTGTTGACTCGATATTGGTGGAGGTTATAGGAAATATGTTTTGTTTTTGTTTTTTCCTGCAGGGTCCATGTGGAGTTTTATGTGGATGAGAACACGTTTAAAGAGAGACTCAAACTTTTCTTCATCAAAAACCAAAGATCCAGTAAGTCTGCCTGAACTGTACATATTTACCTCTGAACATTTATTTGTGACTTTAACCTATTATCTTTATGTCTATTTTATGGCCTGTTAATGCACTGACCTTTCACCTCCAGGTTTAAGGATCCGAATATTTAACTTCTGCCTGAAGCTTTTGACATGTGTTCTTTACATAATTCGAGTCATGACGGACAATCCAGCCCAGCTCCGCCACACATGGTCAGAACTGTCTTAAAGGAATAGTGCACCCAAAAATTAAAATTCAATGTTAATTTACTCACCCTCAAGCCATCTAAAATGTAGGTGACTTTTTTCTTCAGTAGAACAGTAAAGAAAAGTAACCGTGATTCGTGGTGATTCATAAAATGCAAGTCTGCAACTACCATCACTTGAGAGTCAAAAGGAAAATACAGGCAAGACAAAATTAATACCAATGGGTCCTGGTGATATATTGAGGTCTTATGAAATGAAAAGATCGGTCTATGCAAGGATGTTTAGTTTAGTTTGAAACCGTAAAGCACAGTACCGCCGCTCCCTATACGCAGAGTACGCAGTTTGCGTAGGGCACCAACCCCCAGGGAGCACCATCCCAGTTGCGCGCACCCGCACCCGCGAGCGCTCACACCTCATGTTTGGGGCTGAATGCAAATGATCATAATTGATGGATAACTATGCCCGTGAAAATACATCAGCAATCCGGCGCCAAGAGAAGGAAAAAAGATGAAAACGAAGCCCGTGCGTCACTTTCAGGTAGGCTACATTCAAAATCCTGTGAAACTTTTTTGGGTGTTGAGGTCAATAACGTGTTTTAATGTCGGTAATAATTTCACCACCACCAACGCGTCTAATATTCTCTCAGCGTTTCCATGTTCACTTACAAAAGTTAGCCATGGTTTTAACACGAATAATAATAATAATTAAAATCATGGTTCTTGTTAACCATTAACTATGGTTTTGTTACTTCAAATAATAATATACAAAGAAGTATTAAGATAATATTTTTGTGGTTATAAAAACAAACCTAAGCCAACAACAGCCTTTAACATGACTTAAAATGCATTATATAATATATATTTTTGACCCCTGTAGTAGGTATTTTTGTTTACTTCCATAATATTTGAGGGAGGGGGCACAACAATACAATCCTGCTTAGGGCACCCATTTGGCCAGCAGCGGCCCTGGTAAAGCATAACCATCCACTCTTAAGGTTATAGACTCTGCTTTGCGCAGCTGGTGAGGTGAACCAATAAGCATCACTTCAGTTTTGTCACTGTTTAGACAGAGAAAATTTTCAGACATGCATTTTTTAATCTCAGTAAAACATTGAGAAAGAAAAGAGACAGCCACATTGACATCAGGTTTTGAATGTATATAGATCTGAGTGTCATCTGCATAAAAGTTAAGTGTTCTTAAAGTTGGCTTAGTGGAAAAATGTAAATACTAAAAAGTAAAGGGCCCAGAACTGATCCCTGGGGAACACCAGATTGCACCACACCGACCTAAGACCTGCAACCACCCATCACAACAAACTGCTTGCAATCGGAGAAGTAGGACTTAAACTACTTAGAATCAGAAACTCCAAAGACAGTCTCTAAATGAGTGATTAAAATAGAATGATCTATAGTGTCAAAATCGGCACTAAGATCAAGAAGAATCAGTATAGATAGCCTGTTTATCTGATTCGTTTCCATGAACTGGTTCTTTCAAAAATTTGGTTTCAATGAACTGGTTCAAATAACCACCTGTTCAAATTTTTACATTTAAAGATTTTAATGTAAAATTCACCAATTAGTTTACATAATCATACAATGATGTAACATATACTCAAATATATTATTAAAGCAGCCAACAAATGATGTGAAACATGGATGTTTTACATGTCTAAACCATATAAAGTGAATAAACTTGTCTTCATCAGATCACCTTTTTAACATAAACAATGAGAAACCATAAAAACATTTATTTCGCCCCTTCATTCAAGTGTTAGGTTCACACGATTCCTCGGTTCAGTGACTGTTGGAGGAACTGGAGCGCTGAATCAGTTCATTCTTCACAGGATCAAAAACACCACTATTTTGGTTCATTTCGAGTCAGAGTGACTATCAGGCATCTGAAAGTGAGTTTTGATTGAGTAACTGATTCAGACGGTTCAGTCTGATTTGGTGAACTGATTCATCCAGTTCACGAAAAAATAATTGGTTCAAAAGAGTGATTTGTTTGCGAAACAAACATCTGGACCATTTGTCTGAGGCTCACAAGATTACAGGTAATAATCTTGTAAATAATGCTCAGTTAGGCCGATCGTTTCGCTTCATAAGACCTCAATAAATTGTCAGTAGCCACGGTTATTAATTTTGTCTTGCTTGTATATATGCCTTTTCTGACTCCCAAAGTGACAGTAGCCATTGACTTGCATTTTATGACTCACCAAGGACTACGCTTCAGCTAGAAATCTTTGCTGTTCTACTGAAGAAAAAAAAGTCACCTACATCTGAGATGGCCTGAAAAGGTGAGTAAATTAACAGCAAATTTTGCTTTTTTAGTGAACAGTTCTTTTAATATTTGTGAGTGTAAAATGGCTTATAAAGCTTGATTACCATGACTCATTTTTTCTGGTATTAGAGAATATTTATTAATATTTAAAGAAAGTTAGTGAATCATTTTGTATGCTGCAGTAAAATACCCCTATAGATTGATGTGTCACAGTAAGCGACCCACACCTCTCTCTACAGCGTCAACTGCAACAGCACCACGCAGACCAACGAGATCAACTGGTGAGACAAACCATCAGCGTCAAACTGCGGTTTATTTTCAGCTATGCAGATGTGATTTGAGGTTGTTTTCATACTTCTAATTTATTCGCTCTAATCTGCCTCTTTATCACAGGGAGCTGATATTCTGGGTAGACAGAAAAGTACCAGTTTGGGCCATTCAGGTGAGTCCAAAGAAAAGCAAACATTTATATGGTAACACTTTACAATAAGGTTTCATTTGCTAAGGGATAATGTACATCCAGCCGGTTGATATTGCAGAATAATGCCCGACAGGCTTATCAGTATATTGTATAAGACCGAAGAGCTTTATTATGTGATAACAACCAGCTGGATGTACATTATCCCGCTTATTACACGGCAGCTTGCCACAAAAATAAATAAATAGGCACAAAACATTGATCAGCATCAACGGTCAAGATGACTCGTAGTACCCAGATAAGCCTGTGTTATTCGTTTTAACGGATGTTATCAGGGAATAATAGACCTCGGAATGTCGTGATTGACCAATCAGAATCAAGTATACCAGAGAGCCGTGTAATAAGAGTAGTTAAATATATTAGTCAACATGAACAGCATTTATTAGTCATAGTTAAATTTAACATTTTCTAATACATTATTAAAATCAAAAGCTGTATCTGTTAATTAGTTAATGCACTGTGAACTAACATGAACATTTTAATCTAACATTAACAAAGGTTAATAAATGCTTAATAAAGGGAAAATATATTGTTAATTGTTAGTTAATTTTAGTTAATGCATTAACTAGTGTTAACAAATGAGACCTTACTGCAGTGTTACCATTTAGATTCAAATGTATTTCTTTAGCCTTTGAAACACTGTTTTATGAAGCTATGAAACATTTACAAATCTTTAGTTTTGAATCTGTGTGGCCAAGTCATGTGATTTCAGCACGCAAGGCTTTGCTTCGCACCTTGGTTTCAAAATATTTCAAAATTATGATTGTTTGCCGCTACACTGAAAATAAATTCGTGTGTAAACAATTTTCACTTAGAAATTGCAAGTAAATTTTACAAATAATTGCAAAGAAATAGCAAGTAACACATTGGATAAAACATGAAATTCTGAAGTAGACAGACTGAAAATTTGTTTATTTATTTTTGTAAAACATACTCCAATAATCTTTATAATTTCAAAAAATATAAATATATATTTTTTTACAGTGATACGGTGAATCCATGAATGAATGTCTAATGGTTTTTAATTGATCTTGGGTCAATTTTAATAATTTACATTAATTTTTAATGAAGTTAATTAATTTTAATATTTATGCATGTATAATACAATGATACGTAATTGCTTTTAATTGACCAAGTACTGTCTAATAATACACAAAACAAAAACTACAAATGAATAAAACACACATTTTACAGAACTTTCATATTTAATGCTATTTAATTATTTGTAGATTACATTTAATAGATTACAATTCCATTACAACATTTGCAATTGGATTGTTAAATGTGTGATAATACAAGTTTTTGCATTTACACGATTTTGACCAGCAGGTGCCGCCAGCCTGTAGCGTTTGTCATTATATCGCATTTGTGATACTCAGGTTTGCTGTTGAAATTCAGTACTGCTGGTATTTTTGGCTTCTATATAATAAATTGCTTGAGTTTGTCCTCTAAAATAATAATTTTAATGTCTTGTGAGCTGAAACTTCACTCTTAACAGTTTTTTTTTTTTTTTTGAACATTTTTTTCATCAGGTTATTGTAGCATCCATCAGTTTCATGGAGGCCATGTTGCTAATGTACCTCAGCTACAAGGTGAGTTTGTGTGCATATGTGCAAAGTGTGAACGACTATTGATTTTTCACACTCAGTTCGCTCTGAATCTGAGACATGAAGTGTCTAGTTACTGCATTTAGTTACAACCACAGCTATTTGGTTCCTGATATTCGAAAAAGATTGTTTCTGAGTGCATATGTATATTTTTTCAGGGTAATATATGGGAGCAGGTATTTCAGGTGTCTTTCCTCTTGGAGATGTTAAATACGGTCCCTTTCATCATAACGGTAAGAAGCATATTCAGAATAATATCTCAAACTACATCTGATAATAAAATCTGACCTCTATGATTCTCTCTCTATGCCAGATCTTCTGGCCTCCCCTCAGAAACCTGTTTATCCCAGTGTTTCTCAACTGCTGGCTGGCCAAGTGTGCTCTGGAGAGCATGATAGTGAGTGTTAACTATTCCCAATAAACCACACCAGTGTTTATGCAATGCTGTACAGAAACCAGACGATATGTGTGTTACAGAATGATCTGCACCGGGCCATTCAGCGAACACACTCGGCCATGTTCAACCAGGTCCTCATTCTTATCTGCACTCTCTTATGTCTTGTATTCACTGGGTAAGAATCATTTTTCTCTGGTTTAGAGCTGGGCGATATATATCCAAAAATGTATATTTTGATATTCTTTACATTTTTGGTCAATCAATATGCACAATTTTAAATGTAAAATATGGTAATTAAACACGTTTAAATCTCATTGCCTTCATTTTCAAAATCCAAACAAGAATTAAAGCTTCTTTTGTTTTAGAAAACTGGTATTTTCAAACTTCTCCATTCACCATGGAGACTTTTTGATCAAGATTTATTTCATATTAGATTTATTTTTTATTATAATTTTTTTTGTATATACAGTGGGGCAAAAAAGTATTTAGTCAGCCACCAATTGTGCAAGTTCTCCCACTTAAAAAGATGAGAGAGGCTTGTAATTTTCATCATAGGTATACCTCAGAGACAAAATGAGAGAAAAAAAATCCAGAAAATCACATTGTATGATTTTTAAAGAATTAATTGGTAAATTCCTCGGTAAAATAAGTATTTGGTCACCTACAAACAAGCAAGATTTCTGGCTCTCACAGACCTGTAACTTCTTCTTTAAGAGGCTCCTCTGTCCTCCACTCGTTACCTGTATTAATGGCATCTGTTTGAACTTGTTATCAGTATAAAAGACACCTGTCCACAACCTCAAACAGTCCAACTCCAAACTCCACCATGGCCAAGACCAAAGAGCTGTCAAAGGACACCAGAAACAAAATTGTAGACCTGCACCAGGCTGGGAAGACTGAATCTGCAATAGGTAAGCAGCTTGGTGTGAAGAAATCAACTGTGGGAGCAATTATTAGAAAATAGAAGACATACAAGACCACTGATAATCTTCCTCGATCTGGGGCTCCACGCAAGATCTCACCCCGTGGGGTCAAAATGATCACAAGAACTGTGAGCAAAAATCCCAGAACCACACGGGGGGACCTAGTGAATGACCTGCAGAGAGCTGGGACCAAAGTAACAAAGGCTACCATCAGTAACACACTGCGCCGCCAGGGACTCAAATCCTGCAGTGCCAGACGTGTCCCCCTGCTTAAGCCAGTACATGTCCGGCCCGTCTGAAGTTTGCTAGAGAGCATTTGGATGATCCAGAAGAGCATTGGGAGAATGTCATATGGTCAGATGAAACCAAAATAGAACTTTTTGGTAAAAACTCAACTTGTCGTGTTTGGAGGAGAAAGAATGCTGAGTTGCATCCAAAGAACACCATACCTACTGTGAAGCATGTGGGTGGAAACATCATGCTTTGGGGCCGTTTTTCTGCAAAGGGACCAGGACGACTGATCCGTGTAAACGAAAGAATGAATGGGGCCATGTATCGTGAGATTTTGAGTGAAAACCTCCTTCCATCAGCAAGGGCATTGAAGATGAAACGTGGCTGGGTCTTTCAGCATGACAATGATCCCAAACACACCGCCCGGGCAACGAAGGAGTGGCTTCGTAAGAAGCATTTCAAGGTCCTGGAGTGGCCTAGCCAGTCTCCAGATCTCAACCCCATCGAAAATCTTGAAAGTCTGTGTTGCCCAGTGACAGCCCCAAAACATTACTGCTCTAGAGGAGATCTGCATGGAGGAATGGGCCAAAATACCAGCAACAGTGTGTGAAGACTTACAGAAAACATTTGACCTCTGTCATTGCCAACAAAGGGTATATAACAAAGTATTGAGATGAAATTTTGTTATTGACCAAATACAGTACTTATTTTCCACCATAATTTGCAAATAAATTCTTTAAAAATCCTACAATGTGATTTTCTGGATTTTTTTTTTCTCATTTTGTCTCTCATAGTTGAGGTATACCTATGATGAAAATTACAGGCCTCTCTCATCTTTTTAAGTGGGAGAACTTAAACAATTGGTGGCTGACTAAATACTATTTTGCCCCACTGTATGTTTTCAGCACGTCATTTTATTTTGTTATTGTATTTTTTTAATGTAATTGTATTTTTTTTAAATAAAAATTTTGTTTTATATTTACTTACTTTTTCAGCACACACAATTTTATTGTCAAGATTATTTTTGTTATTTTTAAATTGTGTTTGTTTAATTACATTTTTTATTAATAACTGAATATATTTATTTATTACAAATTGCATTTACTGAAATTGTATTTACTGTCTCTTTCAGCACATTATATTATTGTCAAGATTATTTTTATTTTAAATTGATTTAATGTAATTTATTTTATTTTGCAAATTAATATTAAAAATTTTGTTTTTATTACAATTTAGTTTTTTATTTACTGTATCTTTCAGCACATTATTGTCAAGATTTTTTTTTTTTATTTAATTTTAATTTAATTTATTAATATTTACAATTATTTTAATTAAAAATGTAGCTTTTTATTTACTGTCTCTTTTAGCACACATAATTTTATTGTCAAGATTATTTGATTATTTTTTAGTTGTTAAAATGAGTTGTGCTTTATTTACACAATAAATGTATTTTTATTATGCATCTTGCACGACCACAATATATGCTGTATTATTGTTGATTATATTACTTCAACAGATATATCGCCCACCTCTACTCTTTATTGAAAGATAAGTTCTTTCTTCTTCTCTGCCTCTCATCAGTTACACTGAAGTCTTTCTGTCTCTTTCAGCACATGTGGTATCCAGCATTTAGAGCGTGCTGGTAAGAAGAGTCTGTCTCTCTTCAACGCTTTGTATTTTTGCATCGTGACCTTCTCTACGGTGGGCTTCGGAGATGTGACGCCGCAGATCTGGCCGTCTCAGCTGCTGGTGGTGGTGATGATTTGTGTGGCCCTGGTGGTGCTGCCTCTACAGGTCAGAGGAATCAAGCACTTTTTTACATTAATCAAAACAATTATAATGTTTGAATTGATTTCTTATTAAAAGTTGTTTTTATTTACTTTTTCAGAACATGCCATTTTATTGTCAAGATGATTTTTCTTTTTTATTGTATTTGTTTAATTTAATTGCATTTTTATTAATAATAGAATTTGTTATTTTTGTAATTTCGTTTTTTTATTTACTCTCTGTCTACTGCTGACATGACTATGAACAGCTAATGACCTTTCAAAGTATTTTTTACCTTAAATTTTAAAACCAAACAAGAAATAAACCTTTGGTAGTTTCAGAAAAACAAGCATTTGCAAACCACTATTATTATTTAGTGTTTTTTTTTTTAATCAATAATTAAATTAATTCAAAAACTTATTTTATTTACTGTATTTTACTGAGTAAGTAAGTACAGTATGTACTGTACTTTATTTATTTTACTGTCTGTCTACTCAAATACCGACTTGACTATGCCGATGATCTAGTATTTTTTGTTTTTACTATGTGTCTTTTATTCTTTGGCTGTAGTTTGAGGAGTTGATCTATCTGTGGATGGAAAGGCAGAAATCTGGAGGAAACTACAGCAGACATCGAGCTCAAACAGAGAGACATGTGGTCTTATGTGTCAGTACTCTCAAAATCGACCTGCTCATGGACTTTCTCAATGAATTCTACGCTCATCCTCACACACAAGTTTGTATTCTGTCTGTCTTTGTGTATTTAATAGGTTCAGAATATCATTTCTGTCCATCTTGTATGATGTTTACAGTATTTTGTTCTAGTTTGATCACATGTTGTGTTTGTGCATGTTTAGGATTATTACGTGGTCATCTTGTGTCCATGTGAGGTGGACGTCCAGGTGAGGAGGATTTTGCAGATTCCTCTCTGGTCACAGAGGGTCATCTACCTTCAAGGCTCCGCTCTCAAAAACCAGGATTTACTGAGAGCCAAGTGAGTGACAGCCTCACTGACCAATCACAGCATTTTGTATTTGCATATGATCTTATTTGTTTTTCATAGGACTGCAACAACTAATGGCTAAAATTAATTGAAAACTTGATCGTTGGTCAGTAGTAGTTGATTCTGTGGTCTTATATACTTGTATTTAAGCCTTTCCTCACACAATTTATCTCACTTTTTGTGGTGTACAAGACAGTTTACTCATTGTTTGAAGGAGAGCAAGATGTGGAATAGCATAAATTTTTGGCTTCTGTGATTGGTCTGCTTCGTTAATCGCCCTCTGTGATTGGTTGCTTTTGTTCTGTAGGATGGACGATGCAGAAGCTTGTTTCATTCTCAGCAGCAGGAATGAAGCTGATCGCATGGCAGCAGTGAGTGTTCACACAAATCAATTATCTTTTATTTATTGTTCATGTGTATTGATTACGTTACACATCGATATTTTCTGGCAATACTGATTGTAATATCAGACTTGAAAACCTAGAATAAGATTATTCTTAATTTATTTGTCATTAATTGATTAATAGTTTTTTTCTCCAATATCTGATATTCAATATTGACCAAACAATACACACAGAAAAATGAAAGTAAGAAAGAAAGAAAGAAAACAACATTATTCTACAATTCAAAGGCAGATTTAACCCAAAAATACACAAAAACAAAAAAAGAAAGAAAGAAAAATAAAGTGCACACAACATTAATCTACAGTAAATAAATAAAAAAACTAATTTACATTTACATTTAGTCAAAGCGACTTACAAACGAGGACAATGGAAGGAATCAAAATCAACAAAAGAGCAACAACATGCAAGTGCTATGACAAGTCTCGGTTAGCCTAACGCAGTACACGTAGCAAGGTTTTTTTTTTTTATAAAGAAAACAAGTAGATAGAATATAGAAAAAAAGAAACCTAGTGTTTTTTAACCTAAGTTAACAAATTTAAAAAACAAATTTAACAACATTATATTACAGTCACATGGTATCATTTGTTTTACACATTCAAACCAGTCAGATTATCAAATGTATATATTAGTTAATAAACAGATATTGACTAGTATTGATTTATTGACAGGATCACCAGACCATTCTGAGGGCCTGGGCTGTGAAAGACTTCGCTCCGAACTGCCCTCTTTACGTCCAGATTCTCAAACCTGAAAACAAGTTCCATGTTAAATTTGCAGGTACTAATTTGCCTTTATTTCAATTTTTTTCTGAATATTGCTCACTCTTTCTGCATTATGTATTTATTTTCCTCTCACTTTGTTTCTCTATATCTTTTGAAGCCCTTGAATGACTCATTTTAGTAACCGTCAGCCATCTTGGCTCTGAGCAGCATGTCTGTTTCTTTCTGCAGATCACGTAGTGTGTGAAGAAGAGTTTAAATATGCCATGTTGGCTCTGAACTGTCTGTGTCCAGCCACCTCTACGCTGATCACTTTACTAGTCCACACATCTCGAGGACAGTGAGTCGCGACTCTATTAGTGCTCTTAATAGTGAAGTGTGTTATTTCTGTGCTACTAGCGCCACCACATGGAAAAATATTGACTGTTTTCAAACAGGTTTCCCAAACACACCTTTAGTTACCATGTTTTTTTTCCCAACTTTTTCCGAACATGCCATTTTATTGTACATTTTTTTCTTTTTTCGTTGTTATTTGTTTCACTTTTAGTTTTTTATTAAAATTTTGGTTTATTTTATTAAAAAAAAAAAAAAGTTTTATTTTGAGAATTAGTTTGCTTAATTGTATAGCATCTCCAGTAATACTGTTTTTAAAAAACAATATCATCACACACTATCGTTCAAAAGTTTGGGGTCAATATTTTCAGACTTTTAATTAGCAAAGATGCATTAAATTGATCAAAAGTGACAGTAAAGACATTTATAATGTTACAAAAAAATCCTTTTGAACTTCTTTTGAACTTTTTATTCATCAAAGAAACCTGAAAAAAAAATTCACGGCTTCCACAAAAATATAAAGCTTGATGTTTATAAGAAATGTTTTTTTGAGCAGAAAATAAGCATATTAGAATGATTTCTGAAGGATCGCATGACACTGAAGACTGGAGTAATGATGCTGAAAATTCAGCTATGATCACAGGAATAAATTACTTTTTAAAATGTATTAAATTAAAAATAAACTGTTATTTAAAATTGTAATAATATTTCACAATTTTACTGTACTTTTTGATCAAATAAATCCAGTCTTGGTGAGCAGAAGAAACTTACGACATTAAATCTTACCAACCTAAACTTTTAAATGTTAGTGTAGTATTAATCTTTAAGTAATTTCCATTACTTCAGTGCTTTTTCGTGCTCAAAAATCCCATAAAGTTCCAATAAACTTCAGCAATCAGTATATCTTACAACCTGAATTCTGGAAATGTTGGAACATTTTTTAAATTTGAATAAAATGGAAACTAAAAGAATTTCAAATCACATGAGCCAATATTTTATTCACAATAGAACATAGATAACATAACACATGTTTAAACTGAGAAATTTTTTAATTTTATGCACAAAATGAGCTCATTTCAAATTTGATGCCTGCTACAGGTCTCAAAATAGTTGGGACGGGGGCATGTTTACCATGGTGTAGCAGTGCAGCTGGAGTTTTGTTGTTGAAATTTGGTCCCACTCTTGCCTGATGTAGGTTTCCAGCTGCTGAAGAGTTCGTGGTCGTCTTTGACGTATTTTTCGTTTAATGATGCGCCAAATGTTCTCTATAGGTGAAAGATTCGGACTGCAGGCAGGCCAATTCAGCATCCAGACTCTTCTACTACGAAGCCATGCTGTTGTAATAGCTGCAGTATGTGGTTTTGCATTGTCCTGCTGAAATAGACATCGTCTGGAGGGGAGCATATGTTGCTCTAAAATCTTTATATACCTTTCAGCACTCATAGTGCCTTCTAAAACATGCAAGCTGTCCATACCGTCTGCACTTATGCACCCTCATACCATCAGAGATGCTGGCTTTTGAACTGAACGCTGATAACACACTGGAAGATCTCCCTCCTCTTTAGCCCGGAGGACACGGTGTCCGTGATTTCCAACAAGAATGTCAAATTTGGACTCGTCTGACCATAGAACACTTTTCCACTTTGAAACAATCCATTTTAAATAAGCCTTGGCCCACAGGACACGACGGCGCTTCTGGACCATGTTCATATATGGCTTCCTTTTTGCATGATAGAGCTTTAGTTGGCATCTGCAGATGGCACGCCAGATTGTGTTTACCGACAGTGGTTTCTGGAAGTATTCCTGGGCTCATTTAGTAATGTTAATGACAGAATCATGCCGATGAGTGATGCAGTGTCATCTGAGGGCATGAAGACCACGGGCATCCAACAAAGGTCTTCGGCCTTGTTCCTTACGCACAGAGATTTCACCAGTTTCTCTGAATCTTTTGATGATGTTATACACTGTAGATGATGAGATTTACAAAGCCTTTGCAATTTGACGTTGAGGAACATTGTTTTTAAAGTATTCCACAATCTTTTTACGCAATCTTTCACAGATTGCCGAGCCTCTGCCCATCTTTACTTCTGAGAGACTCTGCCTCTCTAAGATGTCTCTTTTATAGCTAATCATGTTACAGACCTGATGTCAATTAACTTAATTAGTTGATAGATGTTCTCCCAACTGAATCTTTTCAAAATTTCTTGCTTTTTCAGTCCTTTGTTGCCCCCATGCCAACTTTTTTGAGACCTGTAGCTGGCATCAAATTTGAAATGAGCTCATTTAGTGGATAAGTGTACAGTTTCTCAGTTTAAACATTTGTTATCTATGTTCTATTGTGAATAAAATAATTGGCTCATGTGATTTGAAAGTCTTTTAGTTTTCATTTTATTCCAAATTTAAAAAAACGTCCCAAAATTTCCGGAATTCGGGTTGTAATTGAAGTTTGATATTATGACCTATTAAATGAAAATATAATGGAAAAATAGTTCAGTAACATGTTAAATCCCTTTCAGAGAGGGCCAGCAGTCTCCAGAGCAGTGGCAGAGGATGTACGGCCGTTGTTCGGGTAATGAGGTGTATCATATCCGTCTGGGTGACAGTATGTTCTTCAGAGAGTACAACAGCAAAAGCTTCACCTACGCGGCCTTTCACGCCCACAAGAAGTAAGTTTATACGCGCTTTGAAACATATTAAATGTGTTTAAACTTGTGCTGTGAGGCTATTTTGGTCTGTTTGTATGTAAAGGTATGGCGTGTGTCTGATCGGCGTGAAGAGAGAAGACAACAAAAGCATCTTGTTGAACCCTGGACCACGCCACATCATGTCTACCAGCGACACCTGTTACTACATCAACATCACGAAGGAGGAAAACTCCGCCTTCATCTTCAGACAGGAAGAAGACCAGGGAAAGGGGCGGGGCCACTGTGACATTTTAAACAGCCCATCTGGCCTACCTGTTCATAGCATCATTGCTAGCATGGGTGAGTGAGAATAGACAGAAGAGAGATAGGAAGTTGTCAGAGGTCTGGTTATAACCAGAGATTGTCTTACTATAGGGAGATGAGAGGGTCTGTATTACTTACTACTGGAAAAAGTGTAACGGCTAACTTTGATCACGTGTGCCTTAATAACCAATCACATTACAGCCTTGACGTCATTGAATTTAGTCAGAGTTGAATCCCACCTGTCGCAAAAAGTCTCCCAATTCGCATACTATCCGTCCTAAATGGTATTTGAAAATAGAATTAGTATGTCCCAAATCATAGTATGTTTAAAAAAGTATGCCAGAGATTCCCGGATGGTCTACTACTTAAGGTTAGAATTCGAAGTGCAGATTGATGCACACTCTTAACGGCTAATATTGGCCACAATACAAACACGCATAAAAAGTGTTAAAAAACTACAAACAAGGCGGATATGTGCGACCGACGGACAGGTAGAGAAAGGGATTTGAGTGATAAATTATCAATGTCTAACCTGATGAAAAAATATTTATTTAATGTTATCCACGTTATATTTCATCTGTAGCAACACTGTGAACTTTTATAATGATACGTTTGGTGTTTAACTTTGAAATCCATCATTATGAAAACACATGAGCAGAGTTCTCTGCCCGCGATGTGCTTCTTTATTTCTCTCCAATATGGTAGGAAATCAAATTAAACGAAATGTGGATTATGTTAACTGTGACAAGATGATTGACAGGGCAGTTTAAACAGTTACAGGATGCACGTAACTAAGCAACATAGCGTCCGTTAAAGACGCAGCTATGACGAAGTAGTATGTCCCAAAGCTTGCCTACTATTCTGCTACATACTAAAAAGTATGTACTTTTTCATCACAAAAAGAGTACATACTTTTAGGGCATAGTATAGTAGGCGAATTGGGACGCAGCAAGTGACTTCTCTTATAAAACAGCATTTTTTTTTCATGGTAAACTCTAAAAATAGTTAAATCCAAAAGTATTGTTTACTGTAAAACATGCTGAAGATTAGCAGATTAAATGATGAGCTGTTTCCTCTAAAAAGCTGTTTATTCGGCGTAGTGAAGCCTCTCCTCCATTGACATCCTTTCCCAAACCAGAAGCGTTAGCATTAGCTGTTACGCTTTTTTGGCTAACGGTTGCAGGCTCGCCTTCTAGTGGCTTTGTTCTAACCGTTTAATTGTTTGTTTTCAGGAACGGTTGCCATGGATTTTCAGAACACAAGTCCCACTGAGAGCAGCGTCAAACTGGCTCCGCCCCTGGAGAATGAACAAGGAAGCCGCCGCCCAAGCATAGCGCCCGTTCTGGAGCTCGCTGACTCCGCCTCCTTACTGCCATGTGATCTGCTCAGCGACCAATCAGAGGATGAGGCCGGACAGTCAGAAGAAGATGTAACAGCTATTGAGTGAGTTAATTTTTAGTTCCTAATACAAATTCAAACATTTGTGCAAATTTAAAGGCAAGCAAAGTAAGTGTATTTTATGGTTTTTTATGAATATGATTTCTGAAACTTAAAGGGAAAAGGGTCATTTTGTGGTGCTTTTTTGTCCATTGTTGAGTTTGACAGCCACTTATGGCTATCAGCTGTCATTTAAAGGGATAGTTCACCCAAAAATGAAAATTTGTTGTTTATCTGTTTACCCCAAGGGCATCCAAGATGTAGGTGACTTTGTTTCTTCAGTTGAACAAAAACAAAGATTTTTAACTCGAACTGTTGCAGTCTGTCAGTCATATAATGTCAGTCAATGGGACCCACAGCTTTGAGAGAAAAAAAAAAACATACACAGACAAAACCAAATGAAACCCTGCGGCTCGTGACGATACATTGAGGTTTTTAGACACGAAACGATCGGTCTGTGCAAGAAACTTGCGGTTATGCACTTATAAATCTGCGATCCGCCGTAAAGCAAGAAGAAGAAGAAGATGCGTCAGGCAACGGCTGTTGTGGACGCACTCAGGACAGTTAGACATGGTGTTGGATCAGAGGTAAAAAACTATATAAATACTGTTCAGTTTCTTGCACAGACCGATCGTTTCATGTCCAAAGACCTCAATGTATTGTCACAAGCCGCAGGGTTTAATTTGGTTTTGTCTGTGTATGTTTTTTTTTTCTATCAAAGCCGTTGACTGACATTATATGACTGACAGACTGCAACAGTTCAGAGTTAAAAATCTTCGTTTGTGTTCTACTGAAGAAACAAAGTCACCTACATCTTGGATACCCTGGGGTAAGCAGATAAACATCAAATTTTCATTTATGGGTGAACAATCCCTTTAAGAGTATAAATAAAATAAAATAAAAATAAAGAATGAAATCGTTTAATGTATAAAAATGAAGAAATTAAGACAAGTATTATTTTTGAGATTTTACAGTGGTATTATAAAAGAAAATACTGATTTTTCTATTTTTATTTTACAGTAAAATATGATAATAGTAATATTTCTATTTTTGTTTAATATTAAAATGTTTAATAATAGTAATCATAAAATAAGAAAAATTAAAAAAAAGAACTTTTTTTTGCAAAATTTTATTTTACAGTAAAGTAAGAATAATAATAACAATAGTTATATTTATTTTTATTATAATGTTTTTATAGTAACATTTCTATTACATAGTTAAATGTTTCATGTGGTTATATTTATATAATATTAATATATATTTAGTTATATTCATATTTTTATTTTTGTTTGTTAATAATAATTATATCAATAAAATAATAATAATAATTATTATTTTATTTTACAGTACAATAATTGTACATGAAAGTACAAAAAGTACATGTTATACAGTATAAGAGTAATAATTATTTAATTTAATTTCATTATTTATTTAAAATATTATTATTAATTATTTTATAGTCATATTAATAATACATATTGATCGCTAAATATTTGGCCCAATTGTGCAGCCCAACAAACATGCGAATCTGGAGTTTATTTTTCTTTCCAAAATCACATTTTAAATCGCAGTATGGTCCTGTATCAGAGCATGTGCACATTCATCAAATTTTCTCCTTTTGTGTTTCACTGAAGAAGCAAAATAAAGTAAATGTTGATATTTTATGCAGACTAACCCTTTTAGGGTGTATTTTAATGTTTATTTCCTCAGATTTGTGAAAGGATACCCCCCAAACTCTCCATACATTGGGAGCTCCCCGACCCTTTGCCATCTCCTGCCCCAGAAGGCCCATTTCTGCTGTTTACGGCTTGACCAGGTGAGCACCAGCCTCCATGTGCTACGAATGCCATCCAAATGTTGTATTTGCGTAATATGTATTGCATTGGACCACATCAACATATGTCATATTTGTCTCACATTTGCTCCTCTAGAGCTGTGAGCATGTTTCCTTTGAGGACGCAAAAGCATATGGCTTCAAAAACAAGCTGATCATTGTTTCTGCTGAGACGGCTGGAAACGGTCTTTACAACTTCATAGTGCCTTTAAGAGCCTATTACAGACCCAGACGAGAACTCAACCCTATAGTCCTGCTGTTAGACAACCTGTAAGCACACACACACACACACACATTCACCTCATGTGTGTTTCAGTAGTGTTATTAATGTTTTTCTACTTCCTGCAGACCTGATGACCACTTCCTTGAGGCCATATCCTGCTTCCCAATGGTGTATTATATGGGTGGCACCATTGACAAGTACAGTTAGACCAAAAAACTTCTGTTTGACTGGGGCTGCATAATTTGCAGAAAAAAAGTGACTTTCTAATAAAACTTATATAGAAAAGAGATGCTGAATTTGGCCAAAATGTTTGTAATTATATATCAATATGATTTTATAATAATATTAATTATAATAATATAATGATGATAATTATTATTATTATTACTAAATAAAATATTAAACAAAAATAATAAATATTACTATTGTAGTATTTCACTCTAAAATTAAAATTAAAATTATTTAACTTTTTTTTTTTAAATGTACTGTGTAGATATTTATTCAGTTTAATCAAGCATGATTTGGTGAAAAAATTGTGATTTTTTTCTATTAAATTGTGATTTGTAGTTTATATTTTAAAAAGGGCTGTACAATTTGCCAAATGTTTGCGACTGTGTATCAGTGTCACTATATAATATATATTATTATTGTTAAATATATACAAAATAATAAATATTACTGTTGTAATATTTCACTGTAAAACAAAAAAATTGTATTTAAGGAAAAAAATATATAATAATTAATATAAATAATAATTATTATTTTCAGTGCATATATTCAAATCACAGCCTTTGTGATTCCATAATTGCATTATGCCATATCATTATTATTATTATTTTTTATTTCAATTCATTTTATTTTGATTAATCGTGCAGCCCTATCTTTCACATCCAATTCAAATATATCCCTCTAGATGTGAATATATATGATTGGATGTTTGTGTGATTGACAGTTTGGACAGCCTATTGCAGTGTGGTGTTCTGTATGCTGACAATCTAGTGGTGGTGGATAAAGAAAGCACTATGAGCGCAGAGGAAGATTATATGGCTGATGCTAAAACCATCGTCAACGTGCAGACCATGTTCAGGTGAGACCAGAACCAGTGACCTGCAATCTGTCAATAGAATTTACGTAATATATCATTTCAGTATCCCCAAAGGTCATAGGTCTGATTCCCAGAGAATGCATGAATGCACTGTAAAGGCCCGTTCACACCAAGCACGATAACTATAAACGATAGCGATAACGATAAAGATATTGTTCTAAAAATCGTTCTCAATATTAAAGAATAGCAGAGTTCACACCACAACTATAACGATAAAGGCACAGAGAAACAATATCATTAGAATCACTTTCAGAATGATTCTAACGGCAGACGCGCGTGTGCTTAGAATAAACAGGCGATATCGTTCGCTGGTGTGGACGCTAATATCGTTATCTTTATATTTATCTTTATAGTTATCGTTCTTGGTGTGTGAACGGGGCTTAAGTCGTTTTGGATAAAAGCGTCTGCCAAGTGCATCAATGTAAATATAAATCTCATAACTGTCTCATTTTCTTTGTCTACTTCTCTCCAGGTTGTTTCCAAGTCTCAGTATAATCACAGAACTGACTCACCCGTCAAACATGAGATTCATGCAGTTCAGAGCGAAGGACTGTTACTCCCTCGCTCTGTCCAAACTCGAGAAGGTGAGCCATGGAGAGATTTAAGCACTGAATACTGTAGTTTTGTAGTTGGATTATTGTAAAATGTGTGTGTCGATCGACAGAAGGAACGTGACAAAGGCTCGAATCTTGCCTTCATGTTTCGACTTCCGTTTGCTGCTGGTCGAGTCTTCAGCATCAGCATGCTGGACACACTCCTGTACCAGGTAAATATGTGTGTGTGTGTGTGTCTTTTAAATAGGAATAATTTGGATTATCCCTAATAAACTCAGTAACAGCACCCTCTTGTACTTAGGAATTCAAACATTACAGTTACAAATAGTAACATTTTATGCATTTGGTGACTTACATTGCATTCAAAGTATAATACCAATCAAAAGTTTGGGGTCATTGTTTTTAAGTATTTTTGAGGGAAGTCTCTTCTGCTCACCAAGGCTGCATTTACATTATCAAAAATACAGTAAAAACAGTAATATTGTGAAATAATATAACAGTTTAAAACTGTTTTCTATGTGAATATATTGTAAAATGTCATTTATTTCTGTGATCAAAGCTGAATTTTCAGCATCATTACTCCAGTCTTCAGTGTCACGTGATCCTTCAGAAATCATTCTAATATACTGATTAGCTGCTCAAGAAATAGTTCTGATTATTAACAGTTGTGCTGCTTCATGTTTTTGTGGAAACTGTGTAACTGGATTCTTTGATGAATAGAAAGTTCTAAAGAAATTATAAAGCATTTATTTGAAATAAAAATCTTTTGAAAGATCTTTTAGTCTGTTTAACTAACGTATCTGGATATTTGGCTGTGCAGAGAGATGCATTAGTAATATTGGTTTTGGTTTTTGATCATTTTGTGGTTTGTTTTGTACATGAGTGTTTTGTGAAGGACTACATGATCCCAATAGCCAGATTGCTGCTGGGATTGGACACCACGCCTGGATCAGGGTTCCTGTGCGCTGTGAGTTCAACACATGATGTATGTGTTTAGATGTGTGTTGTGATCTGTCAGTGTTTGTTTATGAACATGTTCCTGTGTGTAGATGCACGTATGTGAAGCTGATCTCTGGATCCGCACGTACGGGAGACTCTTCCAGAAGTTCTGCTCGTCTAGTTCAGAGATTCCCATCGGAATATACCGCACAGAATCACACGCATCACCTGAGGTATACATCTATCTATCTATCTATCTATCTATCTATCTATCTATCATCCATCTATCATCTATCTATCTATCTATCTATCTATCTGTCTGTTTGTCTGTCCATCCATCCATCCATTTATCCTTCTAGCCATCCATCTATCTATCCATTGTAGGAAACTTTTTCCTCGTCGAAGCAGAGACCAGGAGACGTTGGGATATATTTCATACAGAAGTTACTCTTTATTGAGAACTCGCTGTGCATCGCTGCAGTCATCCAAGTCTAACTAAAGCAGTGATACATTGTAGTTTATATACATTTAGGGGGCAGTGTTTAGGAATGGAAACAAAGCACCTGGGTGACGACCTTAAACAAAGCATGCAAATGAAGTATTCAGGTATAGCAACCTGCCCCATTTAACCACTCCTAATCCAATCAGCATAACTGCCCAAAGATTGAGGCAGGGGCCCCAAGAGCCATTACAAACAAAAGGTGAGAGTCTCCGTCATCTGGCTCATTTGACTTACAATAAGAGAACAGGAACTGGCAGGAACCTCTTGCTACAAACTTTGTATATCACAATCGTTCATCTGATGTCATCATCTTCACCATAAATGCTAAATACAATGTATATAACTTCTTCAGTTTGTATACTGTTACATTGGAACCTAGATTTAACATTTTACAAATTTGTAATCCAACACCATCTATCCATCTATCTATCATCTATCTATCCATGTATCTATCTATCTATCTATCTATCTGTCTGTCTGTCTGTCTGTCCGTCTGTCCGTCCATCCATCCATCCATCCATCCATCCATCCATCCATCCATCCATCCATCCATCCATCCATCTATCCATCCATCCATATCTGTCC